>NC_137509.1:6522500-6592500 GCF_041902795.1 Electrophorus electricus
CCCCATTCAATAGAGTATTGAAGGTCTGGGGAAGCACTCTGGGGTGGTGCTGCCAAAGGCAAGAGAAGACAGAACATCACACACTGAAAGAGTCTGTTCAGGTCTCTTTCATTGGGTGAAGGGAGCACAATGATTTGCAGCCACAGTATGGACAGCAGAGGTAAACAACGCGCACAGCTTAGTAACCACGGCATAGATGCCGGTCTCTGCCGAACACATTAATCAGACAGAGGTCAGCAGAATTTTGGAAGCCCTAAAATGAAGGCTTTCACCTGGCCTTCAGAGGGAACAGAGAAGCTCAGAGGAGATGAGGGGTTCTGCTTTGTCAATGTCAGGTCTCAAAGACATAGTGGTGTGGGTGTGTGCGTCACCTAATTCAACCAGCAGTCATAATCACATAATATAACTAGCTATGCTCTTTTTTCACCCAAATTACTATAAGCGATACTGACAGACCACCTGGTGCATGAATCAGATTAAACTAGGTAATCAGTAACAGTAAAGGCTGAGTATTCTCATTAAGGAATAATGACATCATGTTCTTTTCCCAGGTAACTAAATTAGAATAAACAAATAGGAACAATGTCCAAAGGTAGGATAAGAGATTTTATTAAAATGGCTCGTACACCACTGTGTTTTAAACACCATAAAATCAACACGTGGAATAATTAGAGATAAACATAGCCATAATAAGGATGACACAGCACCCTTGCAAACTCTGAAAACACAAGATACTGCAAGCAGTAGTTCATTTGAAAACTTTAGCTGGAGAAAACACTATATTGCATTAATTTTACCACATATTATGATGAGGCATGTTAAAGAATTACAATTCACCAGGACAGAGAAAGCAAAAACTATACCTGACAGAAATCAAAATTGCACATCCAAAAAAAAAGCCATCTAAATCTGTCTTATACAGAAGTGCACTGGCGTGCATTGTGGAGGAAAAAAATAGCACGTTCAGATCTTAGTTGAACTTTTTCTAAAGACATGCATAAGAAAGAGTTCATGGTCTGATGACACCAAAACTGAACTTTAAGTTCCATGCCAGAAACCTAATGCACAGACATCGCACAGAGAACACCAGAACACACACAGAACCACTGCCAGGATAACACCAGCAATGAGGTGCTGCTGAGGTGGTGGCAGCCTAATTAGACCCAATTGATCTATGTATTTCCACTTTGTTTCCATTCATTGGAACATGTAAATGCTATAATTTATAAATAAATAAACAAACCCACAGTACACCCATCTGGGAGGTCAAAAAGGTCACAGTAGACAAATAAAAAAATTGTGATGATTACAGGGCTCAGTTCAGGGATCAGTTTTGCAAAGGCCAAAATTTCAATGCAAACTGTATACTTTTTATTTCAGGCTCCTAGTCCTCATCCATAACCCAAGACGCTGGGGCAACAGTGCTTGGTGGAATTTCTTTTGGCATTTAAACTAGCATGAAGAACTGTTCAGAACACCATTCTTGCACAAGTAATTCCAACTTGTGAAGTGTTGATAAGAGCCAAGCTCAGTGGAAGCTCTGGGTTTGGTGGTTTGTAAGCTAGTCTTTGAAAGTGCAATGGCCAACGATTACCACTGTGTTCATGCTTATTTAATCATTCAGCAGTCATTTCTTGACCTGCTGCCTGCACACACCACTAAAGCGATCACGCCTATCTTCCATATCATATCCATATACTGTATAATACACAGGTAAACCAATGACCAAAACTCACCTTAACTAGAAAGTTTCCATCTGCTTCAGGAATCACCATGACAACAGAGTCGTGCAGCTTCTCGTCGAAGTGCACATGAGAGTGAGCGCTGGCTGCAGCAGCTGTGGTGGCATGTTCCTCAGCAAAGCGGATGCCCCCTGCTTTAGAAGAAGCTGTCATTAACACACACAGACACACACACACACACACACACACACACACACACACACAGACACACACACAGTCATGAAACTGCACACACGATCCCGCTTTCCATTCTCTCACACATGCACGCGCAAAGGGTGTCGTTTTCTTTGTCTTTTTCTCTCTCTCTCTCTCACACACACACACACACACACACACACACACACACACACACACACACACACACACACGTACATACGTACTACACAGCCACATCTATGCTCATCAACAGAGGATCAAGGCACATTCTATTCAGCTTTTTAGAATGTTCACCGCACCAGCGAGTAGCTTTTCACCGCATAATTACAAATCTAACGTGCCACTCTGACAGCTCTGCAGAGCTCAATGGGGGAAAAAAGAACAGCAAAGTCCTTTATCAAATGTTTGTCATCTCTTGAAAATTTCTCTACAGGAGTATGGCTACCCTGTGAATGAGAGGAATCAGGCCAAAGTGTCTGTGCGATGACTAATTTTATCAGTCCCCATCAGCCTGGGAAGCTCTACTCGTGAATCAGCTGTACTTTAAGATGAAGAGCTGCAGTCAGTATGAAGACTGACAGTAGTAGGAACCAGGCCCTTTCACACACACATTCAGAATCAGCTATGTAAGTTGATTTGTCTTGAGGAGTGCACATGTAATATACTAAACAGTGTGACACACTGGGTAATACAGATAGATCCAGTCATCTCCAATGCCGAGTCCTTGTTTCCCTTTGTACTAAATGAAGGTACTACCAGTTCAGTTGACATTCATTACTGTTTGTAATCTGAGTCTAATTTCAGATTTTCTTTTCCATAAAGAAGGCCGCTTCCATGTTTAGTCAATGAGTGTTTGCTTTTTTGGCGCGATAAGATTCATGAGTATGTAAAGAATCACTGTCTTTGATTAATATAAGACAGCAATGTCCTTTTTTGTCTCACAATGTCATACCAAGACATTATATGACAGTAGCTGCATCTGTGCTATTTCCTGCAAATGCTAATCTCTCTAAACAATTCAATAGATTAGTCTGAAACTAAATATCTTTTATAGAAAGATGCATAAAATATGAAATTATGAAAACAAACAGAGACATTAAAATAGAATAACAATCAGTAAGTAAACTAAACTCCACCGTCCATGTAAATGGGTCACACAATCCATGGGCTTAATTAATATCACACATGAATTAGATGAGAAAAATGTCTGGGAGAATTATTAGACAACACTGATCAATGTGGACACTACTTTAGTCCTGTGGCGTAAACTAGTGAGGTAGTGATATTTCATAGATAGAACTAACATTAATAGATGAGAAAGAAGTTCCAAGCCCTTCAGAAATCTCACCTCAGTAAAAATGAGGTGCAAAAATGAATCAGTGTCTCTTGATTGAATTGAAATGTACTAAATGAAGATTGCCCGTCTACATCAGGCATGGGCGTAGTGTGTCTCAGAGGCAAGGACACCTGCGTGTGAAACAATTGGAATTTACAATAACTATCAATCACAACAGTACAATCAAACCAAAACTTCGTTAAATTTTAAATGTTACAATGAATAATTTTCTAAATCACGATGAATTGAAAAGTTGTGAGGTCAAAGATTTATACCCTTACTTTGTACACAAATAATAAATTGGTCTAAAGAGAAATGTCATCTTTATCCATCTTTGGGGGGGGGGGTTTGCAAAAAAGATACTGTGGGACATTTACAACAATATCAAAGTAAAAACCTGGTAACATCGACTACCTCGCTCTTTATCCTAAATTGTGATAACAAAATACTCTGTAATGTTTTAGGTACTGTTGCTTGGCTGTCCTTACTGTGAGATTTCCCCAACAACACACGACAAATCTAGAATGGAAGTGGAATTCTAGATTGTGTTATTGTAAAGTATTTCATCTTCAGACAAGTCAGTTTCTCTACATATGGAGGAGAGTCTTCAGACCAAGCTCTGTTCTCACCATGTTTACAGCTGCTTAGTAATCCAGTTATGCAATTAGACACAGACTCAGACACAGACACACGCACACATACGAAGAGTAAGTAGGTTTTGTACTGCACATCTATGGGACATTCAATCTATGCACATAACTTTCATCTGTTCAAATCAGTCTGTGTCTGTCCACACAAGCTACCCAGGTGCTTGTGCAGTCTCTTGTGATCTCAAAGCTAGACTACTGCAACTCACTACTTGCTGGTCTTCCTCCAAGAGCCATCAAACCTCTACAACTTGTCCAGAATGCAGCAGCACAACCGGTCTTCAAGCTTCCAAAGTTCACACACATTACTCCGCTGCTGCGCGCCCTTCATTGGCTTCGAGTAGCTGCACGCATCACATTTAAAACCTTGATTATTGCCTACAAAGCCAAAATTGCACCGGCCCCGTCATACATGAGGTCAACAGTCAAAGCCCGATCCGTAACTCGAGTACTTCGAACCTCAAGTATGGCTTGGCTTCAAATACCGTGCTTCAGGTCTCATGGAAGACAAGCATCGAGACTACTTTCTGTCCTGGCTCCCAGATGCAGCAGTCGAGCTCTTGTACTGAGAACTTCTTAAAGAGAGAGCATGCAAGACAGAGAGAGCAGGACAGAAAGAGGAAGAGTGAGACTGAGAAAAAGCCTGTGCTTGCTAGTGCCCAAGGGTGCAACAGAGGCTCTAGAAATGATCAGCCTCGTTTTTAATCCTGTCCTGGTTACTATGGCAGTCACCATTTGGGATGGTTTGGTTTCCAATGCTATTCTCAATCTCTGATGCACTGCTTTGTCTCGCCAATAGCAATAGCAAGATTCTGGACTTTGTGAAAGAAAGCAAATAACTGCGATATCCCATGTGAATCCGTGTCCATCTTGCATTTTGTTTAAACTCTCTTATGCACTTTCAATTTGACTATCTTCTCCATCACATGACACACACACACACACACACACACACACACACACACACACACACACACACACACACACACACACACACACACACACACACACACACACACACACACACACACACACACACACACACACACAAAAGATATACACTCCATCTCCACAGAACAGACCCCTACTTCTAAAGAGCAAAACCCCAGTGGCAGGAATTCAAAATTCAATTACTATTCAACACTGAGCCTTACTGAAAGCCTTACTGAAGTCTTCATTTCATGAACAAAACCCAGCGGGTGGTTCAGAGGGCTGGGTAAGCTTCGTGGTATGTTTCAGTAGCTGTGAGCTTGATGGAGGGATTATTTTTAGAGCAGTTTCTCAACATTTGCACAACAAAAGCATCACTTGCTATGTAATTATGCATTTGTTCTGCTTTAAGAAACATGCAAGTTACAGACAGAGGGACATGAAAGCATATAGCTAATGGTGTGGGAAAGTATTTACTTTGTGGAGTCCATGCTAGAGAGACAGGGAAAGAGAGTGAGAGAGGAGAGAGAGAGAGAGAGAGAGAGAGAGAGAGAGAGAGAGAGAGAGAGAGAGAGAGTGAGAGAGAAGGCTCACCTTTTTTTGCAGTGGCCATACTCATGTCCGTCTAAGCAACACTCAGAGAGAGAGACTCTCACAGTCTCATCACGACTGTCATCTAGTCCCAATAATCCTGAGAGCAAAACAAAAAAAGACGATTAGAAGAAAGAGAAAGAGAAGTCAGGAAATAACAAAGAAATCTCTTAAATACTATTAGTCGTGTGCCTGACTTAACATGACTAGTCCGATTCCATCATAGGTATCCTTACTTTGCTTAGCTGTGCTGAATAACACAGTGCAACAAATACCCTAGAGTACAACAAATAAAAAAACAGCTACAAACCACTAATAAGATTATGGATAGAGAAGCCTTTAACAGCTCCCAGGATTCTGTCCCTGATGCATGTAGACATCCCTGGAGCAAGGAGCAGCCCAACACCTCCCACAGGGCCTCCACAATCTAACAAACAGAGGGGAAGTTCTCCATGATGGATAAACCTTTACCCAGACTGAGATCCCACACACTGGCTTGAGAAAACTGGAAGCTGACATGTCTAACACGGAATAGAGAAATGGAAGCTGACACATCTTTAACACAGAATAGAAGACATTTGTGATCCTGACTGAAATTCTTGTGCCTCTGAGAGGTGTTAACTACCTCTCCTCTTCTCTTCTCTTCTCTTTTCTTTTGGCACCAAGCAATGACTAACAACTGACAGGCTGACACCCAATTTGTATGTGTTAACAATGGATTCCAAAATTGCGCATTTTGGCTTTTTAATTTTTAACTGCTCATTCTGTGATCTCTTAAAACAAAATAAAGGCAGTTATTTTGCTCTGTGTGTTTACAAAGTGTATTTCAGATGAATAACTGCAGTGCACAATAATAAAAGATGTACAGATATTCAAAATCTCTCTCTCTTTCATTTTATGTATAACTTCATACTCTTACACAAGCACACTCTCAATTATAAGATATAGAGGTGCAATGTAAACAAAAGCTCACGGTGTGATTTTCAGACCCTGAAACTCACTAGTGAATGTCATTTCCATGGTAAATAGTTAAAGGCAACCTGTATGATTGCTATAAAAGGGATACATGCCAAAATGCATAAATTTTTGTTGGTCAGAATGTTCACCAAAAATGTATTAGGCCCTGAGACTTTTCAGCATGTTCTTGCAGAGCACAACACAACTGACATTTGTTATTGGTTAATTTGCATTCTCTCTCTCACACAAACACACGCACACACCTCTCAAACTGAGGGGTTACCATTTGTCTTAACATCAGCGCTGACATCTCAAACTCCTCCAAAGTATGAAAAGATTTACAACATGAACCAGATTATTTATAATTATATGGTAGATTTAGCATTTCTTTGAGAACTAGGGCAAGGACTGATATAGCCTTGCAAGTGTCACTTTCAAGTCCCTGAAAGGAATAAAAACCCTCCAGGACCACTAGCACAAATTGGCCTGTCACATTCAAGTGCTGGAGCAGAGGTTTAGAGAATACGATTTACCATCCATCCCTTCAGGAGTAAGCTAACATGACTAGGTATTCAATGATTTACTGATTTACTGATTATCCAATGAACTGCCAATAATTACAAAATCCAGGACTGGATTTGAGATCTGTTGTATTCTACACAGCAGCATACGTGCTCTTTTGAATGTAGAAAGTTAAGCATTAGCTCCCAATTCCTCACTCAGATGCGAGAATGCTTACAAGGTGCCTGATTATACAGCTGCCCTTGACAGTGCATTTCCAATGTCACAGCTATTGTGGAGGAGACACACGACACTAGAGAAGCCTTCCATGGATAGTCCGAATGCCACACTTCTTATAGTGAACTTTGTTCCTGCTCAACTTTGCGCAATTGGCTGCCGCTTCTAACCAGTGTGTTAACTGGATGTAAAAAGCTGTGTTGATTGTAAAGTGTCCTTGGGTACTGAGCCAGGTTCTATATAAGTGTAACTTCATTCATTCAAGTTCTAAGCATCTGGAACTGCTCCATTCAAACCACTGGTCTATTATACACAGTGAATCAGGTTACAATAAATAGAGGTTTTGAATTGATTGATTCTTTTATTAAGAACCGAGTAATCAGATAGGATTCTTTTATACCAGCTTGCATCAACATCATCAAACAGTTTGAAGACCTATGATATCATTTCTTGATTATAAATTGAATATATGAATTCATATCACATCACTATTGTTTTTGTTAGTTTATAGTTTAAGGGTTTCACTTTAGCTGTCAGTTCAGAAAAAGCCATCCAATTTACAGTAGGAAGTGCATGGAAATAGCATACATGGGACATATGTGGTCCTGGAAAATATTCTTTGCTCTAAGGACTGCCATCCAGAAACTCAAATAAGAATGTCAGCAAGTTCAGACACCTTTCAAGTCAGTTGCATGAGAACTAAACCAGTCCAAGACACAACAGGATTTCTTCCTTCATGTGCACCCTCTGCCTCTGCAAATACTTCATTTCCTGGTGGTGCAGCAGTATCCACTTAACCACCAACCCACGGACCCCCAACTGCTTAGAGATTTTGCCCAAATTCATTTTCTAATCAGCTTTTAACACAAGCTTTTAGTTTAGCAGGCACACATTCAGCTTTTGCTTGATTCAAGCACTGATTATCGTCATCAAGCAAAAGCTGAATGTGTGATGACAGAAGTCAGCTTTTGACACACATATCAGCTCCACGTACCCAAATAATAATCTAAGCATTAGTACGAGAATGTGGAATAATTTAAATAAAACTAAAATATAACTTTCACTAACACACACATTAAAAAGTCATCTCAAAGTGATTTTGTAGATACCTAAGGTTTTGTATTGCACATTGTTTATATTGTAGAGAGATTAGTGTATTTCTGCTTCTTAGATACAGGGATCTAATAAAGAATATCAGCGTGTACACATCCCTCCATCCCTTCCTCTTGTAATTTGCTATTTCGAAAATGCCGTTTTATTTTTAACTAAGCAGCCTATTTCATCATCAAAGCCCAGACCTAAATGCCACGTTAGAAAAGTGTTGGTTTTGAGGCAGAATCTATTAACTGAAGACAATATTTATTGCCTTGAACAGGAGCAAGGCAACCCTACTGTTGGGGCTCTGAAATGGACAAGAACAACTGCTCTTATTCAGGTGTCATGAAACGCAGATAAGCAAAAACATTCATGAGAAATCAACGTGTCACTTCATTGAGGAGGTCTCGGGGTGGTTAACTCCCTGCACTTACACAAATGGGAAAAGGGCGACCAACCACATTTATGCTTAGGGAAGCGCATAAATCATAAAACCATATTTCAGACAATTCAACGAACACCTCGTGCCTTTGGTGACTATATAACTACAAGGGCGCCCCCAACCACAAATATATCAACGAGTTAACACTTGAACAGCTTGCCTTTTTATTAAAAACCGATGCATTTGATAGTATTTGCAGCGAAAAACAGCTACAGGACACAGCTACACTAGCAACTGCCCGTTGCTGTTTCTAGGATAACCATTTATGATATTACAACGGAAACTTAACTGTAGATAGCAACGGGTGAATTATACAAAACGCTTCATCTGGCGTTATAACACTATCTACTTAGATAAGCAAGTAAATAACTCATTCGCTGTTGTATAATGAGGAATCGATTTTTAATCTAGCTAGTTTATTCAGTTACTAACCTGTTTTGTCGTCCACACAGTTCCTAAGAAGCTCAAAGCCGCAGCTGGTCGTGTTTTACGTTTCTCTAATTTTAGACACAATAATGTAAAGTATATGACCAACTCCTTTATGAACAAGAAGCTAGACAGCTAGTCAGTTAGCTACTGATGGCCAAACGAATATCAACTCACTCCGCCCTAACTTGATCTATCAGTAAGTATCACTTCCGCGTTAGTCACGAGGGTCTCTGTACTTTGGTAGCTATTGAAGCTATTCCCGGTGTAGAATTAACATTAGCTAGGATAGCTAACTTGCTATGTATACGCTCCAAAAATATATAAATATAAAGCTTTATGTATGAAACTATGCATACTAGAAATAGATGCATCGTATTTTGCTGTTTTTTTTGTTGCCTGAGTCGTAGCCCGGCTAGCTCAGTCGGTAGAGCATGAGACTCTTAATCTCAGGGTCGTGGGTTCGAGCCCCACGTTGGGCGGAGTTCTTTATTGTTAATGCATATATTCTTGAAATGAGTACATTTGAGATTGAAGCATAACACATTTCATACGTTACAAACGTTCTTGTTGTATTTCTTTAAAATATTCATCCTCTACTGAACATTTATTTTGATTTTTTAAATTATCATGGGATACTCAGAGGTTATATACTCAGAGGTTATTTACTACGTGGAAGCAGGCCAAACTGGCTGAACCACAAAATTTAAAAAACATGAACGTCCCTGGGTGGGCTCGAACCACCAACCTTTCGGTTAACAGCCGAACGCGCTAACCGATTGCGCCACAGAGACATGATGCGCAGGCTTTTTAAGGGGTATGACTTGACTAACTTCTTGTCGTGGGTTTTCACCTTGTGTTTGATATTGCATTAGCCTATTAGCCGTGTTTGCTATCCAATAACAATAACAACGCAAACTACACTTATGTACGTTAAGTCCCTACCTTATGCATATTTAGTCCTTACTTTATGCACCTGTGAATTGTGCTGAGCAGCCCGGCTAGCTCAGTCGGTAGAGCATGAGACTCTTAATCTCAGGGTCGTGGGTTCGAGCCCCACGTTGGGCGTCACTTCTTTATTGTTAAGCCATTTGTAGAATCAATTCACACTTTCACACCTCATTAAATCTAAGGGCAGCTGTCTCTGTGGCGCAATCGGTTAGCGCGTTCGGCTGTTAACCGAAAGGTTGGTGGTTCGAGCCCACCCAGGGACGGAGGAGGGTTTTTTTTTTTTTTGGCTGTTACTCTGTTTACTCGTGTGTGTGTGTGTGTGTGTGTGTGTGTGTGTGTGTGTGTGTGTGTGTGTGTGTGTGTGTGTGTGTGTGTGTGTGTGTGTGTGTGTGTGTGTCTGTGTGTGTGTGTGTGTGTGTGTGTTTGTTTGAGTCTCACAACAAAAAAGCGCCTGAGCAGCCCGGCTAGCTCAGTCGGTAGAGCATGAGACTCTTAATCTCAGGGTCGTGGGTTCGAGCCCCACGTTGGGCGCCTATCTTTTGCCACCGTCTCTCAGTGGTACAGTTGGTAGATAGACTCGAAAATGTTGTTGGGATTAGGCGAATGCATAAAGGACGTCAGACACAGGATGTTCAACCCTTTCTCACTTCATCCTGACTTTTGTGTGGAGTGCTTCTGTTAGGCCTAGAGACAGCTGGTTCCTCGCTCTCTAATTACTTAATGGACCTCAATGGTCTCCCAGTAACAGTTAAAGATCTGGAGTTATTATGGATACTATTATGGAGATTTTCACAATTAAAATATGGAAAATGGGCAGATAACTCGAGCATCCCACTTGATTTAATGGCCAAACAGATTAAGCCTGAATGCAGACATCATCATATACACATATATAGTAACGAAGTCCTAAATGTATATATTGGGTTTTCTGTATACTATTCAGGTCTTGGATTTCTGTATACTGCCACTATCAATCATTCTATCAATATGCTAAATAGACGTAGAAGTACACATTAACGTACTAAAGGAAGAAAACCTCAAACTATGAAATAAACCTAGTAGTACACATAAACGTTCCAAAGGCGGACGAAATGCTCTCGAAAATTCGCCGGTTTAAATATCCCGCCGTCCGTCGATGGACTCACCCTGGATTCTTGGTAGACGACCGGGACGTGATTGGTCAGTGGTCAGACATTCTTGGTCGTGCTCTGACCTGTGATAGGCCCTATGTATCATTGCGTCATCGCCAATGCTTAATAGCGATTACGGCTCGTGGTTGGCCAATTCTTTGTAGAAGCCTGAAAGGTGATTGGACATCGCTACCTAGAATTAGCTCGAAACACAACCGTGAAAACAGTTTACATGACGTCTGCTTTCAAAATGGTCATAGGTACTGGGCCTCGAACATAGCCAATTCACTCTTTCTCCTGCTCTTCTGTTATTTCATCTTGCGCTCTGTTAATGTCTCTGTGGCGCAATCGGTTAGCGCGTTCGGCTGTTAACCGAAAGGTTGGTGGTTCGAGCCCACCCAGGGACGTCAGCTTTCTTTCTTCCACCAACGTTCTCACTGCTTTATTTGGTCAGATGTGTATAATTTAAATTTGTCTTTGGTAAGTAAAAATAATTTGAGATTATGCAACGTAAATAAAATCTATTTAGTTTTAACCACAGCTATAGAATAACAGCCCTTGTTTAAGAGGATGCTAACCATAAGCATTTTATCCATCAAAAAATGAATTTTTGGTATCTGCACAACACAGGGATTAACCTTTAGGTATTGGGTCAGAATCAGTATTTTCTTAACAGTAATAATATGAATTGTAAACAACAGAAAAACATAAGAGTGGACAAAGTCTGGAGCTACATGTCACACCTGAACTTATCCTACAGCACTGCCAATACAGTGCGATATTACTTTGTAGTTCCATTTGTGGACAGGCTCTTTACAGTTGTGGTCAATGTGGACATCCGACCATTGTCTAGTTGAGTTAGAGTGAAGAGGCTTTTTATTGTTATTTCTGTTATATACAGGTATATAGTGAAATAAAATAACATTCCTTCAGGACCATGGTGCAACACAAAAGAACATAAGTGTAAACAATAAATATGAAACAATAAATAAATCTAGCATACAGGGCAACACCGACTAGTGCACGACCCTGAGGATTATCACAGATAAGATTACAGCATGCAGCATTCACTGAGGTAACAGCCAATACACTCATTTAAGAATACTATATAGTTAAATGTAATACAGTATTTGTTAAATATGTGTTGTAAGCCTCTGGAGTTAGAGTCTGATAGCATGGGGGAAGAAACTGTTGCACAGTCTGGCTTTATGGGTCTGAATGCTTTGGTACCTCTTCCCACACAATAGGAGAGAGAAGAGGTAATGTGTTAAGTGTGCAGAAAAAAGCCTTCCTGATATTATGTAAGGGTTTGACAAACTGTCCGGAGTGAAATGTAGAGTAAACTAACAACTTAGCCAGGATCCTGTTAAACATGCATGTTCACCATGCCCTGTTCCTCAGCTGTCATTCTTTTGTTCTTCATGATACCTGTAGAACTCTAAAAGCTTTGGCTGTGCCTGGGTTATAGCAGTATGTCAGTTCCATGTATCCAACTCTCCTTATTCAAAAGGGCCAAGGTGAAACGTTTTCCATTCTGCACCTTTAAGCAGTAGAACTTTATCCCAAGCTAAATCTCTGGTCCTGCTGATGTGCTGCATTTGGAGGTTCTCATTGACACTTGCATGAAACACTGTGCTGTGGATGGTGGATTAATAGATCTAGGCATACCTACTTGTCATGTTTTATACCACCAAACATTTCAATTTCCTTTTTACATTGTAGCAACGTTCTTGATGAATGGACCAATAGAAATTATACCAAAAATATTGGAATAATTTTTTTTAGGTCATTTGGGATGTTTTTTTTTTTTCGCTCTTCCTCTGTAGAACATGGTGACAATGATTTTTCTTCCTCTATAAAGTTTCATTTTCCAAGATGCAATCAACAATGTGTCAAGTAGCTTTTGATTTTTTGATAAGTAAGCTAATTCTCATGTATTAGGTTTATATGGTTATTATATTCTGCCTCCTCACTAACTGTATTGTTCATTATGATCATTCATTTCTTAAAGTCATTCTAAAATGCAATAAAACACATTCAGTTCTTAGTCATTTCTGTTGATATATTAATTTATTTAGATCTATAGCTAGGTCTTATTTCTTTAAAGTGGGTGTACAGTATTGATTTGTCAAAGCCATAGACAGATGCAACATAAGTATGCTATGATCATCTGATCAGTTACTTGAGTTTACTGTGTTCATCTCACACAATCATTATATTCTACAATCATGCATCCATTGCAAGAGATAGCAAATAAGGAGTTCTTATAAAAATCAATATTTCTTGCTTTCCAGAATAGATGAACAGATCAATCTGATGTGTGAACCAGCTGAGTCTCCTATGGTTTTATGCAACAGTGTCTCCCCTAAGGATACAACAGTGCGCTTGATATCTCAGGGGGTGTTTTGAATGTAATATAACGTCAGTTATCAGTTAAATTACTGCATTCAGTCTTTTTCTGCTTCATTTCAGTCTAGAACTGTAATGTAACTGGACCATAACAACTGATCCCTGATGTAATGTTTGCTGCATTAACATTTATTTGAAAAATGTTTCCATCACAAAAAAGTGTCTAAAACCTTCTAGTGTTATTGTGGAAGTTTTATAATTTCTATCCAGCTTTTCAAATGAGATAATGCACTTTGAATGTTTCTATCAAAACAGAAAACATATTTTCTTTGTTACCCTGTTACATACAACTTCAAAAAGTAGCATTCTCTTGTTCCATTGTCTTAAACCACTCTTCATTACATCAGATAGACATAAAAAATGGCATTAAAAAATCGAGATACAAAATAAATGTGCATCAGATTTAGAGGTGAAAGACAGAGTGTCTTAAATCAGTCTGTTTCCTGTATCTTGGGATATTAAAATATTCAGACCCTGTGTAATCCAACAGTGCACCTCAAACTTTAGGTTGAGAATTGGTATACAGTAACTAGTGATTTCCCATTACAATTCTGAACCTAATTTGTCATCTGATATTTAGTATCTGCTTATACTGAGTCCTGATGGGACTTGCATGTTCTTAGGTAATATTGCTGTACAGCGCACACTTCAGATGTATTAAAATCTGTACAATTAATCCAACATCTAAAAGTAATCTAGGTTCAGTCTAGGTACTAGGAGGTCAGTCTGGGTTCTAGGAGGTCAGTCTAGGTTTTAAAATGTCCACCCTCACTGATTCAGCTACAGCAGGCCTTCCTTTTAATGTTTATGCACGTGTGTCATCCAAACAAGTATGAACCTCTTGGAGGAAAAAATAAAAGGTAAGAGACAAATGTAACTATAGTTAAAAAGGAGGGAATCTGTCCGTTCCATGGATAGCTACCTTGATATGATGAAATCACAGATTTAATGGAGCTGTTACTCTCATCCCCTAACTGGCTGTGAACTAGGGCAACATAAGATCAAGATCCATGAGTCAAATCCAGCATACTTTCATCGCGACCTTTGTTTGAGCTGAACTTTGCACAGGACAGACTACATCTTAGATAAACATCTTCACCAACAGCTCTGCATGCAGGGCTGAGGCTGTACTATGGGCAATCTGGGAAAAGGTGTTTACACAGAAAAGTGTATTTTGAGAAATATATATAATGGGTAAAATAATGTAACCAAAAGATCAGAATTTGACTGGGCTTCATATCCATTAGTGTATGCATTGACAGACTGATACAGATCTTTCAAATCATCCTGCGACATCCCTAGTCATAATCAATCCCAGATTGTACAGTAAACTATATTAGTTGAAAACAATGAGGTTGACATCTAGCTCTTTATAAAGGTTTACGTTAATTATTACATTACTTATATACACTGCAATAGTGTCAAAAGGAAAAAAAATTGCAATATTTGCATGGCAATAAAAATTGTCAACTAATATTTTAAAAACTTGACATTCCTAAATTCAAGCATTTAGCCCTTTCTAATTCTTTCGTTTAAGAATCTCATGCTTTTACTATCTTGCTTGAATAATTTATCTACTGTATGTCTGAATAAAATTGTATTGTTCCTAAAACCTGGAGCCCCAAATGGTAGCACCCTAATCTCAAAACTACATGCTAAGATACTATAAGGATCGACACGTGTCCTCAAGTGAGAAAAAAATAGTTTTAATGTGTATTTGTTATATATGGATTTGTTTGAAGGGTTGTGGAGGGCTTATGTCCATCAGAAGATGAGGCACATACTTTTGTTAATGGCAGTTCTCTTTAACCAGCTCATTCTGTGAATCCATATCAGGATGTGTTTGATCACTATCTTAACCCATAGTCTGAGTCGGAGTTGACAGATTGTCCAGGGCAAGCTGCATGGCCCAGATACTGAGCGGTCTCATATAAGCCAGGGACCGGTAGATTCCTTTCTCAGAATATGCCTCCGGAGTCTGAAAAGCCATTCCTAAGTGCTCCCACACTGTGCGGTAACAACCTTCAGCCGTGTGTAGACCCTCTTTCAACATACCCTGAGAGAGTGAGAGATTACTTTAAACAAATACATATACAACACTGCACAACTGAGCATGAGGTAATATACCTGGAACATTTTCAGATATTCTAGAAAATGTGCAAAAAGCAAACCAAATATCAGTATCATGGATAAATATCTTTGTTTAATCATCAATATGAAATTTAAAAAGAATGTTCAGACCATAAATTACAGAGCAGTTGCTAAACTACCAAATTAAATAGCCAAGACATTTGGTGTCCAGCATATGTTAGTCATTACCAAACCCTTTACATACCTCATGAATCATAGTGGCTGCCAGCCCATAGACTACACCGACCCAGACCTCATCTGACTGCACACTGGAGCGATCCGGCATACCTTCTGGCCTCATTCCATTCACGGCACCCATTTGCCCATCCCCAAAACACATCACATTCAGACGAAACACAGTCTGCAGAGCACTACAGACCTTGTGCTTTGGGAAAACCTGAGCAAAGACATTTGTGAGGTAGAAGAATCTGTAACTATAAGTTAAGTATTACAGTGATATTAGAAGCAGTGACAAGGGCTAAATAAACAAATAAATAAATGAAAGAAAAGGTTACATGCATGTGGATAAGATGTGGGTTCTGTGCTTGGAGAAAATTTCCTTTATACGTAACAAAACAACTAAAGCTATTTGACCAAATACGGAAAGCTCCATTTGCTCATCTGGAAAAGATTTACGTAAATGAAAACATTTAAAAACTAGATAGTATATATTTCTAAACTTGAAATGTTGCTGCATCACAGTTTATGTGCCAAGATGCCGTATGACAACAGTTACATTCAGTATTCTAGAAGACACTCACTTGATCAGAGATGGAGACGACAAAAGGGCAAAAGTACCACCAGAATGCTGATCTCCATTAGTACTATGTTCTTAAAAGGAGATTTACACTCAGAAGAAAAGTGAATTATCCTTATTTACAGTTTCAGTGATTGCTGTCATTTATCGCAGAAGGACCCAATTTCTCGCACCTAGTTAGATGTCTGATATTTTTCTAGTGTTCTCTGAAGCCTGGCTCCTGGCTTGGCTCAGCACTGGCATTATACTCCTCTTGTAACACCCTTTTGATTCCTAATTCACATGGTGCTAATCAGTAGTGCTGTACAGATCTGATGGATGGATTGGGATTTGCACTGATTAAACAGAACAGGTATCAGTCAGACATGACCTGTCTTCATTCAATATTGTTTCTGAGTCAAGGTCATTGTAAATTTGTAACATCATAACTCTATACCAGTTGATAGCAATTTTTTGTTGACCATATTTACTACTTCAGCACCTCAGTGGTGATTTTAAAAATGCAGAAAGGCTACTATTAATAATCAATTACCAAAGATATATTTGTAAAGGCAACCTTTGCTGTGTGTTTGCTGCCGAGGTTGGTACTCGGTGTCAAATAAGGACAAACTGGGATATGTGTATCCCTTATTGTTCAGTATTCTTTTTTGGGTTGGGTTTGGGTTGGGCTTTTTGGGTTGCGTTTTCAAATAATCAAAGAAAGTTCACACAGCGTAGCCGGGGAAATCATAGATTAGATTGGACACTCCCGCATATCTGCTGCTTTGCTAGTGTGATTATAGACCTTCTTTAAAATAATGGCTTGACTGATGAAGAAAATGACATTGCAAAAAGAAATTCAGGAACTAACCTGGAACTCATCATCATCATCATCTCCCAGTCCAGACGCCCGCAGGAACCAGTGACCTGCACACTGGTCAGACATTACACTGTTGGACAGGCTCCTTCCACTGCTGTCATAGTTATAGTAGTTCCCTAAAAAGGAAATGGTGGGAAGAATTGTAATTCAGTAGGGAATAACACTTGGTGTGTTCAGTTCAGGATTCATCACGTCCAAGCCCCATGAATACCTGTCAAATTCAGTTCTGTATTTTTTACTTGAACTGCTCCAGATGTGAATCCCCATCCACTCTACATAGCTATACATCAGAATAAACAAAGATCTTATCTTTAGTTTTACACCAAACTTTAACTCCTTGTCTGATAAGGGTTACATTATGAAACTAGACATGTAATAGTATGATAAAATTAAGATGTTTACTGGTCTTCTGTTGTACTTTCATTTCTGTTTTTAAAATGAGCCAACAAGTCTGGCTTCCCTAATGCAGCATTTCCATCTTGCTTCCCTGCAAAGTACAGATAAGGCTTTGCGCAGAACTGTCCCAGACATGTGTGCTCAGGCCTTGTGCAGAACTGTCCTGGCAGTGTGTGCTGTGCTCAAGCCTTGTGCAGGACTGTCCCGGACATGTGTGCTCAGGACTTGTGCAGGACTGTTCTGGACACATGTGCAGGACTGTCCCGGACGTGTGTGCTAAACTTGCCATTCCACAGTAGCTTGTCAAAGGCTTCACTGCCTCGTTTCAGGACATCTTGATAGTACTCATAGACAGAATCACTATTCAGAAGCCGTGCCATCTTGCACATTACACACACTGATGCCAGCCACAGACCCCCGCAGTACGCACTGAAACACACACCAATCAAACATGAATCCTGGGCCACACTGAAGTAAATGCAACTAGGCTCATCATACCAGGATTATTCCAGTAGACTTTTAAAAAAAGGTTCTGTCAAATTCTGTGAGAATTACAAATATATAAAACAACTAACCTGGGTCCTGTCACAGACCATCCATCATAAGTCTGGTCAGCATAGCCGGAGTTCTCTATAAGACCATCCCCATCCTTGTCAAACTTCATTTCAGTCTTCATAACCGCCTAGGACAACCAAACGATGCCAGATAAGACAAGTGAGGGTCTGGCCACCATGCACATCTCATGCAGCATATTTTTGATTCTTTCTAATGACTTGATTTGTATAATATCAATACTAATAAGTTATTAATCTTTATGGCAAAAACAAAACATGCATGCAAGCAAAATAAAGGCATTGCATTTTTACATCTTTTCTGGGCATTAACCAGGCCTCACTGCTTACACCACAGAATGCTTGGAGAGTCGTTCCGCCTCTTCCCCTTTAAATCAGTTCTGCACCCGTTCAGGAGACCTGCAGCTCACCTGACAGATGGGCCACATGTCCTTCAGGTACTGTGTGTCTTGAGTTAAGTGGTAGTCACGATACACATGGAGAACAAACTTGAGGTTCAGGTCTTTCCAGTCGGCTGTGTCATGAATCATGTAAGCATTGACACGCAGCCATGGCTCATCATCTTGTGAACGTGACACACAGATTTACACACAGTTAGTCAAACAGTAAAGTGAATTAACTAGGGTGGTAGCAAAGTTATTTGAGTTAGTTATCTCTTCTTATCAGCAAATTTAAAGCACATAAAGGCTCACAGAAAGGGTTTGCAACTGACCCTGAAGGTAAATAATGACAGAAGAGCTGATTGTACTTGCTTAAATTGAAATATGAGGTAAAAGGATAAATAATGCATAATAATGCATAATGCAAATGTATACACTTGAGGCTTAAACATGCTGTGTGGCTGCTTTGGCTTGCTCAGGGAGGAGCACAGCTAGCAGAAACGGGACTGACATGACGTGGAGATTTAACGTTGGCAAGCTCAGAATTTTTTGTATTATTATTATAAGTTAAGTTTTCTTATTGATATAGGGTTTGTAAATTTAATATATCAGTTATAGTAACAGGCTAAGCTAATGAAGATTAGCTGCTACTAGGTAACGGCTAAATGCTAGTGAAACAAGTTAATAAGGTAAGCAACAAAAATATTAGAAATGTGAAAGAAATATCAAGGAATCAAAACAGATGTCCCTTTGGCCCTTGTTCTTTTAAGGGATCCCATATCTTAAAACACTGGTGCCAACAGTTCTTAAACACTCCTACAGCGATAAACGTGATATAAGGGGGAGAAATATAAGCCCAGCTTTGTAAAGGGCAAGATTTTATGCAGGAATCCAATTAACAGTCACCACAAGTGCTGTAGGAAGCACAGATCACTGCGGAGTCAGTTTATATAGCCTTTTCCCGCATGTTACTGACCTGGGTCTCCGATGTCGTGAGGTACTACATTCCGGGTTTTGACTGGTGAACAGTGACCGCTCATTAGATTCAGCCTTTCAGTAGGGTCGTGCTGTACCACACTGCCAGCTAGGATGAAGGGGCAGGTCAAAATCGAGTGTGTTTGAACAGGGCGGTAGTTGACTATGACTCAAAACAAACAAGCAAGCAAAGACAGTATTTCATCACAACACTGTCCGATCTGGTACAGTATGTGAATTCAGCTCTTCCTACCGATGTCGTATTGCAGACTTAGAGCAAGCTTGGGCCACAGCATGATAAGTGCGAAAGAGGCGTAGAAGTGCACGTCATATGTGTTGTACATCCGGTACTCCTGACCTGAGAACAGAGCAAAAACATGTTTACAATACATTACATTTTTGTAATTTACCAGACGCTCTTATCCAGAGCACTTACAAAAGTGCTTTGTCATTTACTCATAGAATACATCCTAGCCAGTAGAGTAGGTTAGAGTCTGATATATCAATGATCTGGAATACTGTAGAAACAGAGGGATCACTACTGATACCTTGAAGTACAAAATACATAAGGTCCATCTTAAATAATGATAAGTGTAATAAACAATAAGTGCTAGAGTTTGTTAGACAACATCAGTGTAATAAACAATACCCTACAATAAGTACTAATTTAGTACTAATTTCAGTCTGCATTTGAAGACTGCAAGGGACTCTGTTGTCCAGACAGCAAGTGGGAGTTCATTTCACCATCTTGGAGCCAGGACAGAAAGTAGTCTCGATGCTTGTCGTCCACGAGACCTGAAGCAAGGTATTTCAAGCTGAGCCGTACTTTAGGTTCGAAGTACTCGAGGTACGGATCAGGCTTTGACCATTGACCTCATGTATGAAGGGGCTGGTCCATTTTTGGCTTTGTAGGCAATCATCAAAATTTTAAATCTGATGCATGCAGCTACTGGAAGCCAATGAAGGGAGCGGAGTAACGTGTGTGAACTTTGGAAGATTGAAGACCAGTCATGCTGTTGCATTCTGGAAGAGTTGTAGAGGTTTGATGGCTCTTAGAGGAAGACCAGCAAGTAGCAAATTGCAGTAGTCTAGCTTTGAGATCACAAGAGACTGCACAAGCACCTGGGCAGCTTCCCACAAGAGAAAGGGCCAAATCCTTCACATGTTACAAAGGAGAAATCTGCAAGACCGGATCAGATTAGAAACATGAGTTGAGAACGACAACTGGTTGTCCAAAGTTATGCCCAGGCTATGGGCAGCTTCGGATGGTGATACCAGGGAGTTCTCAAAAGAAACCGTGAGGTTATGGTAATGGTTGGAAGTACCTGGGATGTTACAGAGAGAAATGGAGTGTGGGGCCCGCACTGTGTTTGAAAGCTAGAGTTATACCGGTTTTGAGGGTTTACAAAACTCTAAACTGGTATAACTTTCAAAACTGGTATAACTGTAGCTGTCAAAATTGGCCAAAAATGACATTCCTTCTAAAAAAAAGACAACACACACATACACACAGGTTTGAACCATTCAAATGTTTGAGTATTATGTCCATAAGAGCAAGAGACAGCTACTTGTATTGGTATATTTATTTCAACATAAACACTTTTTAGTCTTTTAACATTGCCTTGATGTTTCCTTGGGCAAGAAGCTTCTGTCTCTAGTCGTCAGTAGTGATTTACACATTTTTGTTTAAATAAATTTAAGGCACATAATTCAGAGAAATGTGACAACAAAGATGTTTTACCCTATGGGACAATCTATGCTAAAGTGCTATTAAAACATACAAGTAAGCTACTTATATTACTGACACTAGAACTCGCAAAACCTTAGCTAGCATAAAAAGTAATAGCACAAAAAAGGTAACACAAAAGGTGCCTAGCTGCATCAGTGCCATCAGCCGTGATATTTTGAAGAAGCTGAGGCTAGCATTCACTCACCCTCTAAATAAGCAAAGCGGCCATATTCCTTCACTATATGGGGCTGGCCTGGAAGACCGCCATCTTTTGAGCGGAGTCCTCCACTGATATCAGAGTCTTCGGGAAGCTCAACCCACACCGTCCCACCATCCGCCACGAAGTATAACTCGTTAAACAATGCCGACTTATACCAAGATGGCAGAGAACTATAACACAGACACATATAAGCAGCACAGAGTAAGTCAAAAGTAAGCTTATTATAGTGCAAAATGTAGCATTTATTTGAATACAAATGAAATACAAAAATTGACTTTTTTAATCAACACAATTCATCTTAGGAAACTGACAAATATTATGCTTATGACAAATCACCCTGCCTAGTTTATTTGGGGACAGTTCTTTACATTTAGCTTTTTAACAGAAGGATCTCTTTACCTATTTTGTAAAATGGGTGTCTGCCATTCCTCAATCATCTTCTCCCACTCTTTGTAGTGTGTGAGTGCATAGTGAGAGATAGACGGGCCTGCGTCCCCTTTGGTACCATAGTAACGGGTATATCGTCTGACAGGAGGAAAATACACAAACCCTGATAATGTTTTGTGATTAATACCAAAAGTTTCCACTTAGTAAAGAATAAATAATAGTGCACTTGTAGCAACCTAATATTACAAATTAGTAAATTAAGTAAAACTATATGATTGAAATGTGTTTTTAGTAGTAAAGAAAGAAAAACGGATGAATGCATAGATGGAGGAATATACTTTATTAATGCTTAAGGAAAATGTGGGAGCAAAACAGACCAAGCCATAATTTTGACTTCACTTGATTGTGACTTCACATTATACTGTATATTATTGAAAACCTGTGCAACGTAAACAGTAAAGTGTGTGTGCGCGCATGTACCTGACGTGCTCTCTTTCTCTTGAGCCAAATGTCATCTTTGGCATGTCCCAGGCTAGGCTGAACTCTACACTGTTGTGTCCATGAGGAGGCACAGAGCAGCCTGCGGCCAGTGCAGCTGCCACCCTCTGCCCTCTCCGTGTGGGCAGGCTGGAGCCTGAGGGTGAACCCAGTGTCCCATCGCTAATGAGGTCATTCCACAGAGCGCCGCAGGTGCCCTCTGGATTGAACGCCGTCTGATGGCTGATCTCTCTATTGGACTAACACCGACACATAGCATACACACCACACAGAAACACGAGTGCATCCAAACATTCACAATCAATCACAATTCAATCACTAATGCAAGCATTTTTAAAAGGTAAAGATTCCTTTCTTTTTGCTGCATCTGTATAATACAATGTTATATAGCCAGTCAACCTTTTAATTTCTCTAACTTGCCCTTAGAAACTTCAGCCTACAGTAGTCTACAGTACAGAGCAGCTTGCATGACCCATGATTACTCTCTATTCACATATCCTGCATCATGCTTGATAGTTAAATGTTAGCATTTTCCCTTGAGGTGTCCCCAACAGTAAGGAGCATCACCTGTTCTCGTGCTGCCATGCATAGAGTATACGGGTTCACAGGTGTGCAGTGGTGGAGCAAAACCCCAGACACACGTTCCCCTTCTTTTTCCAAGTGGAATGGTTCATTCCAGTGCCCCCCGCTTTTATCGTCTTTGTGGCCTGACCCATTAACCATGGTAAACATGATGGAAACATCCAGTGCATAGTCATTCTTGTTCTCTATATGCCACTCAAATACAGCAACAGGCAGACTGGAGTCCTGAGAGAGAGAGGTAGAAAGAGATTGAGGTAGAGAGAGAAAATTTAGATATAAAAAGAGCAGATCTAGCAGTGTTAAAGTGCATACACTGCATGAACACAGGCAAACCTGAAGCACAAAAACACCGGTATTTGATTGATGCTATCCATTGCCTAATCACCTTGTAGTTGTGAGGGATGACAGGCGACACCTGCCTGCAGGTGAGCGTGACGTTCTGACCAGGTAGCTGGTAGACAGACCAGGCTCGAGGGTACAGAGCGTGGTAAAAGGCATATTCACCACAGAAGCCCCAGTTCCAGCCCTGCAGTGTGTGCGGCCGATCAGTAGACAGCACCTGCTGATACAAGGTCTGATCCCCCCGACGGAGGCAAACTGTGAACTAAAGGAGACAGATAGTGATGAGGAGTGGAGATAGACAGGTTCTTACATACTGAAGTGAGCTGGGGAAAAGCTGTTTTTTTATTACATTTATATTCAATTGTATTATATTATTGTGCAGATATATTTCCAGAAAAGTAATTAAGGTATGGTATAAATGCAATAATAATTTCTACCAGGATTTCTATTTTTTGCATTATTTATGCCATAAATGCTATTTCCCTCACTACAATCACAGAGTAATGCTGCAACACTGAGCGTTGGTACTGTGTTCATCGCATGAACGATTCAGTAGGTTAGTCCAAGACCTGCTGGAAACAAGAGCCTTGTGGCAAAAATACGAAACACCTTACTGGTGTACATTTAATAGCATTTGTCAATCTCAAAGTTCTCCTTTCAATAAACAAATGAAGTGCCTTAATTTCATGTTCTTGTGCTTTAGTGTTTTGGCTAATCCAATCATTTGACTGATCATGTGAGAACTCCGATGCTTTACCTGGTCAGCAATAACAGTTTTGTAGTGGTACATTCCTGGATTGAGTTGCCACCTGCAAAACTCCCCTTTCCATCCACGTGTAATGGTACCGCCCCCAATACCACCTAGAGGGACCCCTATAGGAAGAAAGCTTTTCTTTAGCATTGACCACTGACACTCTGAAATAGGCTAGATTTCAGTGCAAGTCTCAACACTTACCATAAATTTGTTTTAGAGGCAATGCACGAAACATGTCAATAAAGGGTGCTTTCTTTTCGACTTGCGTTTTCTTGTACCACCATTTTAGATACCTGTGCACATATATGTGAAATGAGAGAGATTATATAGAGATAATTTGATAAATGCTACTATTTCAAAAGATCAAGGATATGTCTTAGCCTGGGATACAAAGGTGCAAGAATTTATCTATTTGTGGAATATTTAAAATGATCATTGATCTTGCACCTGTTAGGTAACCAAAACTCTAGCATGTATAGTCTGACATAGATCTTATACATGTTTCACAGTTCTAGGTATCAGCATTGATCTCTGTATTTCAACAGTATTCTAGTTAAAAGGCATCTTGAACTCTAACCTACTGTACTGGCTAGGATACATTCTATGAGTAAATGACAAAGCATTTTTGTAAGCTAATCAAGATAAGAGCCTCTGATAAATGCCAAAAATTTATATTTCTGCAGATCATGCAAGATAGAGAGCACTTTATGAAGGCAACACTATTTAAATGTATTCAATAGACAAAATAAATATAACAACACGCCCAAACCACACCTACTCACTCCTTGTTTTTCCACTGCTGTTTATTTATGGAATATAATTCCAAGAGATATATTATAAACATTTCTTCGTATTATTTGCATGTTTTAAGAGTTTATGTAGCAGACATGTGAAGCAATATCCTTTAGGGCGTCTTTACAGATACTTACAGCCTGATAGCTCTGGGTACAAAATATCTACTAAATGCAGCTGTATATCTGTATGCATCTTGTAATTCAATAAACACCTTAATCTTTTTAATCTCCAGCTTGTTTTATTATTTTCGAATATCTCACATCCTCACACAACTTCTGCCTCTCTCTACCACCATCAACCCCCCTGATTATTTATTTACATATAATCCGTTTATTAACTGATTCACCAATTCAGTTAAGGCTTGACCACAGAACGAATTGTAACAGGATTTGAAAGCTCACCCTGTTTTTTTTCCCCTTTTTCTCCTTGTCTTTCCGGCTGGTGTTTTTTGCAGTTGTTGTTTTGTGTGTGGAGCAGCCACGAGGCATCTGAGGTGTGAGCAAATTTGTGTAGCATGGCTTTTGAAAAAAACCAACAGGCTGTTCGGAAACATGAAAAAACTTGGGGCGGGGGTGGAATCAAGACATATACAGTCATGTGAAAAGAAAAGCACACCCTCTTTGAATTCTATGGTTTTACATATCATCAGGACATTAAAAAAAATCATCTAGTCCACAGCAGGTCTTAAAATTAGGTAAATACAACCTCAGATGAACGACATACAACAGATGCCATTGTCTCATTATGTATTTAACATAGATGAAGCCATGTGTGAAAAACAAAGTACACAGTAATAACTTGAATAGTTTTCTTTGACTATCATTCTCCCACAGCATTCTGGATTAATTTTGGCCCACTATTCTTTAAAATGTTGCTTCAGTTCATTGAAGATTGAGGGCATTCATTTATGCACAGCCACAGCATTTCATTTGAGTTAAAGCCTGGACTTGGACTGGGCCATTGCACCTCAATTCTTTTCTTTTTCAGCCATTCTGCTGTAGATGTGCTTGGGATAATTACCCTGTTGCATAACAATTTTGATCAAGCTTTAGCTGTCAGATAGATGACCTTACATTTGACTCTAGAATACTTTGCCATACAGAGGAGTTCGTGGTCAACTCAGTGACTGCAAGGTGACCAGATCCTGTGGCTGCAAAACAAGCCCAAATCGATCACTCTTCCACCACCATGCCTGACAGTTGGCATGAGGTGTGTGCTGGTATGCAGTGTTTGGAGTTTGACATGCATGGCACTGTGAATTATGGCTAAATCACCTCCACTTTGGTCTTGTCTGTCCAAAAGACATTGTTCCAGAAATCTTGTGGTTTGTTCAGACGCAACTTGGCAAACATAAGGCGTGCCTGCCGTGTTTTTTTTAAGACAGAAGAGGCTTCCTCATTGCAAGCCTTCCAAATAAGCCGTGCTTGTACAATCTTTTTCCCTCATGAACTTGAACATTTAACATGCTATCTGAGGCCTGTAGAGTCTGCGATGTAGCTCTTGGGTTTTCTGTAATTTCTCTGAGTACTGCACAGTCTGACCTTGGGGTGAATATGCTGAAACGTTCATCCCTGGGAAGATTGCCAGCTGTCTTGAATGCTCTCCACTTGTGAATAATCTTACTGTAAAATGATGGACTTCAAATTCTTTGTAAATGGCCTTATAACTCTTACCAGATTGGCTGGTAGCAACAACAGTTTCTCTAAGATCACTGCCGATGGCTTTACTCCTTGGCATTGTGTTAACACACACCTGAATGCTCCAGACCAATAAACTGCCAAAACCTCTGCTTTTATAGAATTGCTGACTTGCTAATGATCAATTAATCAAGGGCATTTGATTAGCAACACCTATGGAAACAGTAAGGGTGTACTTCATTTTTCACACACTGCTTCTGCATTTTGGCCTTGTTTGTCATTTGTCATTTGAAAAGTTTGTCATTTGTCATTTGAAAAGTGTTGTTCAACTGAAGTTTTAATTTACCTCATTTTAAGACATGCTAAGGACGAGTGGATTTATTAGAGTGTCTCCAAGTAGTATTCAACCCCTTGCAGGTTTTGCAGGTTTACACATTTGGAGTTAACTTAGCATTTTGAAATTTGGACTGTAGATGGACCTGGACATGTGAAATGCACTGCAGCAAAAAAGAAAGTTATTTCTCTGTTTATTTATTTATTTATTTATTTGCAAAGTTTACCAGAGGGTCAATTATTATTCAACCCCTTAAACTAACAGAATTATGTTTGGTTCCCTCAAGTATTAAGAAGTAATTGAGGTATTAAGAACAATGAGCTTCACATGCTTGGATTAATTTTCTGTTTTTCCCCCACCTTTTCTGACTATAAAAGCCCCTCCCCAAACAAGTGAACAGCACTCATACATGGACAACATGGGAAAGACGAAGGAGCATTCCAAGACCATAAGCGACAAACTTGTGGAGGGTCACAAGGCTGGCAAAGGCTACAAAACCCTTTCCAAGGAGTTGAGCCTACCTGTCTCCACCATTGGGAGCATCATCCAGAAGCAGACGGCTTATGGAACTACTGTTAACCTTCCACGGCCTGGACAGCCTTTCAAAGTTTCCTCCCGTGCTGAGGCCAGGCTTGTCCGAGCGGTCAAGGCTGACCCAAGGACAACAAGGAGGGAACTCTGGAAGATCTCATGGTGGTGGGGACATTGGTTTCAATAAATACCATAAGTAACGTACTCCACCGCAATGCTCTCCGTTCCAGGCAAGCCCGTAAGGTACCTTTTACTTTCAAAGCATCATGTCAAGGCCAGTCTAAAGTTTGCTCATGATCACTTAGAGGACTCTGAAGCAGACTGGTTCAAGGTTCTCTGGTGTGATAAGACCAAGATCGAGGTCTTTGGTGCCGACCACACCTGGGGCATTTGATGAAAGGATGGCACTGCATACGACCCCAAGAATACCATCCCTACAGTCAAGCATGGTGTTGGCAACATCATGCTGTGGGGCTGCTTCTCAGCCAAGGGGCCCGGCCATCTGGTCCACAGCCACCTGGAGATTTTGGCCAAAAACCTCTGCTCCTCCATCATGGATCTTAAGATGGGTCGCCATTTCATCTTCCAACAGGACACCGACCCCAAGCACATGACCAAGAAAACCAAGGCCTGGTTTAAGAAGGAAAAGATCAAGGTGTTGCAGTGGCCTAGTCAGTCTCCTGACCTTAACCCAATTTAAAACTTGTGGAAGAAAATCAATATCAAAGTCCACAAGAAATGCCCAAAGAACCTAGACAACTTGGAGAAGATCTGCATAGAGGAGTGGGCCAAGATTTCTCCAGAGATCTGTGCCGGCCTGATCATGTCTTATAAAAAACGATTAATAGCTGTAATTGCAAACAAGGGTTATTCCACAAAATATTAAACCTAGGGGTTGAATAATAATTGACCCTAATTTTTGTATTATAATGTAATTGAGCAACTTTTACTTTTTGTTTGTAATATTTGGCAGCTGGTAAGAAATGCTACTCTTGTTCAAAGTTTGAAGGCTCTAAATTATTTGCAACTTGTTGAATTTGCCAAATCTGCAGGGGGTTGAATACTACTTGGAGGCATTGTATGTCCTGATATGTAAAACCATAGAATTCAAAGGTGTACATTGTTTTTCACATGACTGTAAATGGCTGCCTTGCTCTGGTCAGCTGTCTATAAACAGGGCTTTCTATTGGTGACAGATGCTGAAATATGAGCTAGAAGTTCCACTGTAAATTCATGAGCCTTAATGATGCAGAGTTCAAACATTAATAACATACCACAGTGCTATTCATGATCACTGTGGATCAATTATTAACTATAACTTCCTTATGGCTGTACATCTGGCCTTTGCACAAAAAATAACATGGCCAACCAGGCTTGAGATTGTATTGAGCAAATGTCAAAATGTCCTGTACAGTAAACTATTAATTAGTGACGGGACCATTTTAGTTGTAAAACAGAAATGTTTCCCTTTGAAGTGGAGCTTTAGCTGTATGATAATATCTGTATTATACTGGGCTTATTTCCAGATGTCTTCCATTCTGCAGTGACTTCTCAAAAACAGTTTCTCGTTTTGAAATCAAATGGAGTGGAATTTGATTGGAAACTCTGACCTAAGTACCCTTCTGTATGTGCTATGGTGGCTTTGAGTCATATTTATACATCCACATGACTGGAAAGAATGGACAGAGGAATGGACAAATGTATACAATTTATGATTAGCACTTTAAGGTCATTAAGCTCTGTTTTCATAGTTAGTTGGTACAAACCACTGAATACCAAATCTACATGAAAGACCTATGTGAACAATTCCTGAACAATTTAAATGAGTACTCATGAACTGACCAGCAGTTACTACCAGAAATGTTTTATCCATGAAGAAAACTGCACGGGTGGAGTTCACAGTTTAATCAATACCAACAAAACTGGTTAGGCAGTTTTTGCAAACCTGTCATCTTCCTTTTCAGTTGAACACGATCATGGAATAAAATCTCTTTTGCAATATTTATCTAGTGAAAATGATATGGTCTATATGCCCATATAAACCTTCTTCTATCATGGGAATTTTGGGAGCAAGTTAAATCTGTCAAAAAAACTATTAGGGATCGTTGTGAAATATACGTTTTTCATGCATCAGACTATTTCAAACAAGCGAAAACATTCTGTTTATCTGACAGTATCCACAGCTCTTTGGTAACACGCACCATAGCAACAGGGAACCCATTAATCCTAGATCATTCCAGAACCCCGTATCATTGGCTGCTTTAGTCATGTGCTTTAGTCATGCTTATTTATTTTCTGAATTTCCTTATTTTAAAACGTTTTGTGACGCTTACCTGACACCTAGACCAATGTGTTCTACTATGTTAGATAGCGACACGTCTTTAGCCTGGAACGGTTTTCTTTTCTCCTTGAACTCGTGCGCCAGACATATCCTCCAGCCATCCTTTGGAACACGGAATCCCGTTTCAGTGGATCTGTATCCGGCCATAAGTTCTGCCAACGATGCGCTGTCGTTTAAGTCCATACTGTTGACCTGTTGACCGAGGGCTAAACTGTTGCAAATGAGGGGCGCATTTGTGCGCAAAACCGGTTTCCTTTGCAGTTAGTAGTCCTGTCACTATGTGGCCTCAGTTTTCATTCGCTGAAAGGTATAAAGACTGAAAGCCTGTAGGTGGAATAAGGTGTGTCCTGTTTTTATCACACCATAAAATCACAGAACGCATAAGCTATCTAAGTGACATGTTAACGAATTGTCGCAGCGTCGTATTCTACCTTACAATAATATGTAGCTAATTATATCAATAATGGTCGTTAACTTTTTCTTTGAGATGACAGGACAAGCTAGTTGCTAATGATACTCACAGATCGATATGTAAATGAAATATACTCAATACTATACAGTTAGGCTACACCCTGAAGATGCATTTGATTGTGGAATGAGCTTGTCTCGATATTTCTGTATGTAGAATCTAAACTTGCTATCGTAGCTATTAGCCTAGCCTAAACACAAAAGAGCTGCACAGGAAAACAGTCAACGACACTACAGTAAACCATGCCACAGAACTCTAACCTACCACCTCCAAGTCAGAAGAATCAGTCAGTCCAACTGCCCCGGATCGGCTCTGTAAATTAAGCTCTCAAATTAGTCTAGCAACTGTCCACTCGCAATCACATTTTCCGGAATCATTTTGTAAACATATCACGAATGTTACTGCAAATAGTTATTTTCTGCTTATGCCATGGCAAATCTCTCATGCCTGCGGCTCTACGCGCATTTTCGGCAGCCACATAGGAACCTGAAGACAGGATGCGTTTGTGAATTTGTCTACAGCGCGACCAAGAATCCATCCGGGGTTTGCAGCCGCTTTACACTGTTGTCTAGTTTCATCATAGGTATAAGCGGGTTAAGTATGACTTCGCCGAAAACATGGAGATGTAAAAAAAAAAAAAAAAAAAAAATGTTTTCCATATGAAACTAGGGAGAGATATAACGGCCTCTCCGGATTGTTCAGTTAATACATAAGAGCCGAGCTGCATGCACGTACAATAAATTTTCACGGTGTTTGCAGTGACGTGAACTGACTGTCTCTGGGGAAAGACTAAACCAATGTTTATTTATATAGAGGAAGAATCGTGAAGACCTACTTTCCATTCTTTATTCATTGATAGGGCATTATTATTATTATTATGGTGTATACTGTTTTTACTGAATATATACTGCACGAGGATGTGGCAGAACAATTACAGATAAGTACACGATGTTTTTTGTTATTGAAAGTAAAGTTGAGCTTTACCCCATCGTTTGGTGTCGACTTTTATTACGTCACATCTGCCACGGCGGTGACTCTGGTGGCCAACCAAAACGGGTAGAGTTTATACAATTTTAAATGTATTTCCATATATATATATATGGATGAAATAGTATAGATAGACAGTTCTAAACGTGTGCACAAGTGGAGTTTAGTGATGTATTTGGCTATTGAAGATTTGCCGATCAACCCGATTAGTTAATCCAGAAAAACGTTATACTTGGACACCTCATTACTCCCTCGACTTGTTTTGTTTTTGAGACGCTGGAGCGTCTCCAGTTGTTACTTCTAACCATTTGTTTATTTTAATATTCGTTTATTTGTGATCAGTCCTGCGACTTCTACCTTTGAGCATAACAACTGGTAAATTTCCGCTTTTACCAAAGCCAAGGTATTTTAGATGTTACACATGCATGTGGTGGCCTCATCTATAACTTATTTAAAAAGAAAAGTAACACAAACCAGTAGCTAACAAGCAAGTGACTAACTTAAGATGGCTAATTAGCTAGATAGTAGTATTAGCTTTCGAATAACTAGTGAGCAACGTTTTATCTAACCTCGACAAAAGACAATAATATCGAAAACATTCTTGTAATTATCTATATAGATAGATAGTTGGCTAACGTCATTTTTAAATTAAATAGCATTTCTTTGATGTGTATTGTATTTGGTTACCGATTTAAAGTACCTTCTACAACTGGGTCACTTAAACATGACTGCCGATGTGGTGCTTAAATTTGCTAAGCTTTTCTTGGCCATAAGGATTAGATAATGGTCGGACAGCCAGCTGCTTCATATTATACAATGCCTACATAACTTGCGTTAAAAGCGGAGTATTCTTAAAGTATATTCGTCTTATTGCCTTTGTTCCTCTTAGATGATTGAAGTGGTGGCCTCCGTGGCCCGAGGGCCCGTGTTTCTGGCTGGAGAGGTTTTAGAGTGCCTCGTTACCTTCACGAATCCGATGTCCCACCTTTCTACTAGTGCAAGCAGGTAAGGGCAACCATCCCTGAAACGCACCCAAGACACAATCATATCCTGATTATGACTGTTTTGCACAAGTATTCCGTAAAGCACAACAAAGTTACTTTTTTTTATATGTATACTTTATTGAATTGGCACATACATAGTGATGTCGCTAAGTGTGTACATGTTCACATTACATGGTACTCAGTACTCAGGAAGGTAAGAGCTACTGTCAGAACATGATGTACCAGCCAATTGGACAAACACTAATCAGTAGTTGTGCCAGCTACTTTATTCGAAACACATACTTTGCACAACATTCACTGTGCACTTTATTAATTATACTTGACTTGGTGCATTTTATAGATGTACAGTTAGAATCTGCCCATCTATTGGCATGTACAATGTGTCAGGTAAATGCTACCTTGTTCCTTATTGGTTAGTTTCTGACTACAGAAACACCACTGACTCAGTATTCTTTTTGTGTCGGATTATTCTCATCCCAGTAGTTACACTGACATGGTAGTGGGTGTGGCACTTGTATGAGTGTCAGGCACAGCACCAGTGCTGTGGTGTTTTTACATGTGTTGGTGTTACTGCTGGGTTGAGAGTGGATTGCCATACAAAAACTATCCAGTCAACAACAGCTCCACTGACCAATAATTAAGAGCTGGTGGATGGATAACCAATTCTTAATGGTACTATGTAAACTGTAGTCTCTATCTGTACACCTACAAGGTGTTCGTATTAAATAAATAAAGTGCATGGTGAGTGTATTCCTAGTCATGTGCCTTTGTTGTTCCAAGCAAAGAGAAAACACCACATCAACAAAAGTATTGGGGGACACCTTTTAATCATTTAATTCAGGTGTTTCATTCAGTCCCATTGCCACAGGTATAAAAGATCAAGGTCTGTCTTTACAAACATTTGTGAAAGAATGGGTCATTCTGAAGAGTTCTCTGAATTCATGCATGTTACTGTAGGATGCCACCATTAAAACAAGTCAGGTCATGACATTTCATCCCTCCTAGATATTCTATGATCAGCTATAAGAGGTATTATTGAAAAGTGTAAGATTTTAGGAACCACAGCAACTCAGCTGTGGCGGACAGCGTAAAGTTACAGTGCGGTGTCACCAAGTAATGGGGTGCATAGTGCGTAAAAGACGCCAATGCTCTGCTGACTCAATAACTGCAGAGTTCCAAACCTCCTTGTTCATAAGCATGAAAACTGTACACTTGGAGCTTCATGGGTTTCCATGGCCAAACAGCTGCATGTAAGCCTTACATCACCAATCATATTGTCAAGCGTGGTGTACATTGACACATTGACAGAGTGGTGTAAAGCATACCGCCACTGGACTTTGGAGCAGTGGAAACGTGTTCTTTGAATTGATGAATCACACTTCTTTATCTGGCAGTCTGATGGATGTGTCTGGGTTAACTAATGCCGGGACAACATTACCTGCCCGACTGCATTGTGACAGCTATAAAGTTTGGTGGAGGAAAAATAATGCTATGGGGTTGTTTTTCAGGGGTTGGCCTAGGCCCCTTAGATTCAGTCGAGGGAAATCATAATGCATCACCATACCAAGACATTTTGGACAATTGTACGCTTCCAACATTGTGGAAATCAAACACCTTTCGGATGAACTAGAACGGAGATTGAGAGCCAGGCCCTCTTGTCTAACATCAGTGTCTGACCTCACAAATGCTTTTCTGCATGAATCAAAGGTTCTAACAAACACATTCCAAAGTCTTGTAGAAAGTCTTCCCAGAAAAGTGGAAGCTGTTATAGCTGCAAAGTGGGACCAACTCTTTATTAATGCCTGTGCATTTATAATGGAATGTCATAAAAGCTCCTTTAGGTGTCCCAATATTTTGCCTATATAGTTTATTTCATACAAAAGACAAAACTTAATATCTTCTGCTTGCTGTGGCCATATTGTTGATGGCATTTAGTTAATACCACAAGCCCACAATATTCTTCTACATTTGTGTAGTAATAAAAGTTTTTATTTTGAAAAGCAGAGCTAATCTTATTTTTACAAGCCAAGTAATAGTTCTCTTATCTAGTTATAAATTGTAAACACACTGTTTTGTACTTTGTGTACTACACAGAGAAGGTTCTTACTGTATGCTGTTCTTCTCTCTTATCATTAGTGAGATGCTTGCATGGGCCAGTGCTCAGATCCACTGCCAATTCCATGCCAGTGAGAGCCGTGTGGCTGTGCCCTGTCAGAGCTCCAAGCAGGATGTGCAGGTAGAGAGTGACACCGTGCTTATCCCCAGCAGAGGTGAGACCCTGGACAATTTCAGTAACTTGGACAATTTCAGTGCCTCCTCTTTAGGGGTAAGTCTAGCTTACTCATGGTTACCCACAGAAGAACTCCATGTATCTTAATCTTTTGGAAAAGTACAATATATGTAACAGTAAGAGACTGGACCACAATGATAGATTTATGAATGAACATTCCATGTAGGATATAACAATCACCTCTGATTATTTTTATCCAGCTTTGGTCATTAATACAGTTGTTACATTTGTCTATCATATGGAGGCAGCATAACTAAATCAAGCTGTGCAAGTTCAATAAAGGGCTAGGATGAAACTCAACATATCATTGTTTATGCAAACTAGCTCGTGATATCTACTCACAGCTAGTCATCACTCATTGAATGGAAATATTGACTGACTTGTCACCTCTTGATTAATATTTACTTTGTAGAAGATAGATTCTTGCCTTCTTATCCATGCATTCATATTGTGTTTACACTTTAATCCTTAATGTGTTCATTGTTTTCCTTGCACCAGTGTGTTTTAGCCACTAATATGTGTAAATGGAAAATATTCAGTGTCTGGACTGTAAATAGATATCTACTGACAGTAGACTGTCAGTAGATATTCAGTATCTCTAGATGTAACTACAGTTACATCTATAGATAAGAGGCTCTTCCATGTTTGACCTTAACTTTTGTACGACAGGCTAAACGGGTGTAATAGTGTGGTTAGTCCAAAGTTGGTGTGCGTGACTGGGATTAGATTAGATTAGATTAGATGAATTTTAAATACATTTTCCCATTGGATTTAAAGAATGATTAGTGTTTATGTAACAGAAGAGCTCTTTAATTTTAGATTTGTTAAAGGCTTCATTCATAAATTCATAAGATCTTTGATTTCAGCATTATCAGTCATGCAGTGTCTGATATAGTTGAATGTGTTGTTTGGCTGTGTTAATGATGGGACTGTTTTATCTTATGTTCATGTTCTTTTCACTCTGCTCTTGGTTAGGGGAAAGAGGCCAGTGCATGCTAGACACTCCACCCAAGATTCTGTTCTGTGATCTCCGGCTGGACCCTGGAGAGAGTAAAACTTGTAGGCTTCTCTTTTTAATCCAGTCAATGGGCTAGCTATCTGTATCATCTTTTTCTTAGGCCGAATGTTCACTCATTACGTCCTGTTCTATGCTCATGTTCACTTTGTCCTTCTCTGTCTCCCATCTTTTTGCTCCCTTGTGTTTTGTGATCCTCTTTTGTACAGATTCTTACAGTGAGCTTGTTCCCATGGATGGACCTCCTAGTTTCCGTGGCCAGGCAGTCAAATACGTATACAAGTTGACAATTGGCTGCCAGAGAGTCAACTCTCCCATTAAGCTTCTGCGTGTTCCCTTCAGAGTGCTTGTGCTGCATGGTAGGTGTCACACGGGCTGTCAGCAGGCTCACCAGGACACTACAGGGCATCATTATTGCCTTTGAGCATGCAGACATCTGCTCTAATCATATTGTAATGGGACAGGTACCCTACTGGAACAGTATTCAGCTTCATTTAAAGACTTCTTTTAATTCTCTCTCATATTGGTGAGATCTGTCACTGGATTTGTCACCGGTATGCAAGTCAAGGCAATTCCTGATTGTTGATTTATGAATTATAATAGAAAAGGCCCATTGGTAGAAAGTGTGTGTGTGTGTGCATGTGCATGTGTGATAGGTATGCCAGAGCCCCCATTTCCACAGGATGAGGAAGTGGCCCCCTCAAACCCTTTCCTGGAGGAGGAAGAGGGAGGGAGGAGGGACACAAGACCACTGGAACGAGCACTGGACATGCTGATGATCACCACCTCACGCCGCACTCCACGTGAGTCTGTCTGTGAGTCTGTCTGTGAGTCTTTCTGTCTTCCTGTGAATATATAATGAGTCATAGTTGATTTTTTTATTTTATTTTTTTAATTGTTTTCTATGTCAATGTTTGGTCTTTAACTCTTCTGTTCACTCTATTGTCCCCACACAAATCTCTTTATCTTTGGTTACAGTTTGTGTTTTTGAACATATTTTCTCTAGTCAAGCATTAAGCTTGCCTTTCTCGTCACTCCATAGATCTGTTTAATATCACTAACGCGCGAGGCAAGGTGGCCAAATTCTGCATCTTTAAGACAATGTACAGACTAGGAGAGGACATCATAGGCACATTCACCTTTTCAGAAGGAGATATCCCATGTTTACAGGTAAAACATCCCACGGAAGCCTCTATTCTTAATAGCCTTGAGCATGATCCTCTTTAAAAAACAAAAACACAAAAAAATGACCAGTAGTACACAAATTTAAGTTAAGTTGTTCAAAAGGAGTGACTTGTATTAACGTTAGACCTATGTTTAGAACTACATTTTATTGATCTTCTCCTATCTCCATAGTGTCTTATAACAATTGTTTCAATCAGAACACAGTGCCGCTAGACCTGTATACTAAGGACTCAGTGTAGTCCTTGAGAATGCACAGCCTGTCAGTGTTTTTGTTGTGTTACAATTTCTAACATACCTGGACTGAAGTGTGTTTGGGGGGGAAATAAAATTTTGGTAAGGCTGGGGGTCTCGGGGTACTTAATTGAATACTCTTCAACTTAAACTGTTGGAACAATGTAAAGATAGTGAAAACATAAAATAAAATGTGGTAGATGGGATTTGTCTGTAAGTACTTAAATGTATGTGTGTTTGTGGGGGTATGATGCCAGTACTCAGTAAGCCTGCAAAGTGAGGAGGAGGTTCATGAGCAGTACCGCAGGCGGCCAGGTCAGGCAGTCAGCGTGACCTCTCACGCTCGGCACCTGGAGTCATGCCTGCACACAGCCTCCAGCCACTTCTCCCTGCCTGTCCCACTCAACGTTACGCCTGGCTTCAGCACCGACATTGGTCTGTCCACATTCATACCCTTTGCACTTTCTATTGTGTTATTGTTAAAGGACCTTGTCTCACTTTATTAGCTCCAAAATGGAGCTCTGTGATCATGTTTTGTTATCTTGTTTGAAGCGGGTTCATCTGAGGACACAACTGAAATGATTCTAGTTTATTGCGTTTGCCAGACATTTGCCTAGGAGCTATTGTGTATCAAAGTCTTAGAATAAGAGCCTTTACCCAGGATACGATTTGGCCTGTCATGTGATAATGCATTCACTGCCACAGATTGGAGGTACCTGGTTCTGGATAAGCATAATTATTTGCTGTTGCATGCTGTTGTGATGCACTGTTCTTTGGCTTTTCTCCTTTCTCCAGTGACCCTAAGATGGCGACTACACTTCGAGTTTGTCACAGCAAGAGAGCCAGTGGAGCTTCCTACTGTTCTTCAGAACCAATCAGAAGTCACCATATGGACTGGGACTGAGCAGGTAGATGTGGACACCTTCAGTTGGGACCTACCAATTAAAGTGCTGCCCACAAATCCAGCGCTTGCTTCATATGTTTCACAGTTTACAGGGACCAATAGCATCAATATCTGATTGGGAAGAAAGTGAGTCTGTGTATGTATGTGTGTGTGTGTGCGTGCATTTTCTGAATCTTGTTCTGGGATTCCAGATCAAAAGCCAGACTCTTGTTTCTGGTTGTTTTATTTGGTTTTATCTTTTTGCAGTGCAGTGAACATATGGATAACTAGAAAGACTTGTCAACTCATGCTAAACACTTTTACCATTTCTCGTGTGACCTACTCAGGACCTTTTTGAATATTTATTTAATATTTCTTTGCTAATTTACATCATTTTACATCAAATGTCTGAGAAGCTGCTCTACTTTTTTTATGCAAATGTGTGCTGTACTTCAGTACGCATTTCTCTATGTTACAGAATACAGTGTTGTAAAGAGATTCCTAAAGAAAGTGTTTCGAGCTCTTGGCAAATAAAATACTGGAAACATACAAGAATGTATCCTGCTACTTTCCATGACAATATTAAGAAAAATGTTACATATTTTTCCATATTTTATTCAGATAAATGTGGCTAGGTATACAAGAAATAAAATGAATACATGTGCTAGCAGAAGGCGCCGATTATTTACAGTGGTGCATTAGGTGGATTACAAAACAGCACTTAAAATCTTCTTTAAGTAGTATTTCCAGGTCATTGGTACTGAGCTTTTGTTATTAACTTTGTGAATCTAACTTTAAAAAAGCAGCAAAAATTGTTATTTTGTGATTATAAAGGCTACAAGTGAAGCAAGATATCAGACAAACAGGCATGACAGATGCAAAGCTCCAAGTTGCCTCCTTAACCTGCTAGTTTCATGTTCATACTTCCGTGGCTGGGGTCCACGCTGTTACCCTCTCCCGGTATGCAGGGCAGGCGTGGGTCAGAGGCCAACACCAGGGTCACCTTGCACATTGGAGATTCGACACGCACCTCACACCAAGGGGGGAAGTCCACTGGCCAATGCACACTGAGGATGGAAATTGTCTGAATTAAAAATATGAAGATGGTCTATGGCTTCAACAGAAATAGTATCACTCGAATGTGCTGGCACATTAAACAGTGAAAGAAGGGTAAGCGGGAACTGAGGCCTAACGACCATCTTTTAGCCCTTATTGTGAGCAGGTTAGTGGGGAAGTGCTCCGTTAGGACAGAGAATAGTTACACTGACGTTTCACAGCATCCCACTCCGACTGGGTGTAGACAGGTGCACTGCACACAGCCCTGCTCCATCCAGCTGTCTCCCAGAGAATAGCGTCTCCCCTTGTACTCACACAGAGCTGTGGAGGGAGACAGCAGAGAAGAAACTTTACTTTAAAAGAAAAAAACAACATTCAACCTAGCAACCATGTTTCCAGGTGTGTCTCCTCAAATAATGGAAGGGCTTACATACCTTGCATTAATTCTTATTTTATTGACCCTCTAATACTATAGTAAGTTATGTTGGCTCCACTTATTCTGTCAAGGCTACCATTGAAGGGCAGCTGGTTTCATTAGGCTCCCTACTCTGTCTAATAGGAGAACCTATTTGTGAAAGCAGGTCACCTTAAAGACACCCATATTCAGATATTTGATAAAGTATTATTTCTGTATATGGTGCTTATCAGAGGTTAATCTCACCTTGAGAATTGAAGTGGCATTCCATTGGAGCTGCGAAACAAGTTGCCCACATCGAAATGCCAACCAAGAACATCTTCATCCACTGTCCTGCCATTTCTTTTCTCTTCTTCTATCGCTTGTTCTCTGAATCTCCTTTCGTTTTTGCACCTCCATTTATACCAATTACACTACTCCCCCCCCCCCCCCCCCCCACACACACACACACATTTTTATGGGCCTGGGGTGCAGGGAGGGCTTTGCCCCCACTATGAGGCATGGCATTTCAAAGAGGGGGCAGGTTGGTTTGGGGGTGGGGGTTGTTGGAAAGGCAAAAGGCTGTGGCTTGGCTTGGCACCCTTCGATCTGTTTCTCTAGATGTTGCCATTCTCCGCTCCATTGGGCATGACCTCGAAAAATGATAGAAATATTGATGCATCTTGAGATGACTAAGAGTAAGGGAAGGAGGGAGAGGTGAGGCAGGAGGCAAGAGAACGAGTGAAAGAAGAAGGGATGGCTATCCTACATAGCCAAGGCCATTGTGTCAGTGTTACCTAATCATTAACACCTAATGTAGTTGTCACCTGGCTGGACCAATGCAGCTTATTCCTGAGGGTGGTCAGCTCCACATCATCAACCTCAGCAGACAGGTGCTATTGATCTCTGAAGGCAAAATTCACCAAGCGGTTACTAGGTAGTCCTCAAAAAACCAAACAGACAGGCCTGTCGCTTTGTGGCTGGAGGTCTTAGCTCATAGTCATGATGTCATGTGTCCATTTTGTGACTGTACATGGAAAGGGTCCAGCTTCAGTGGGCTCTTCAGTGGATGTTTGGGTAGCAAGAAGGAGTTATTATACCACTTATATTTAGGTGTGTGTATGTATGCGTGTGTATGTATGTATGTGTGTGTGTGTATATATATATATATATATATGCATGTTCAAAGAAAATGTAATGTGTCTGATTTTGCTGTGTGTTTGTGTTCAAAGTGTTGAGTAAAGCTGACTTGTACACATCTGTTGTTTTGTCTGTCACATGGAGAAGGGAGGCAGTAATGCCCTTGAGTGGCACCTTTCCTCATTAAACACATTTTCTAGTTACATTGGTGTTGTGCAGTGGATGTGCGTGTGTGTGTGTATGTGTTTGTGTCTTCAGTTAGAGAGTATTTGAGTGACGAGTTGTACAGGTGTGTGTAACAAGAAGGCATGCCTAGGACACTAAGAAGGTAAAACTCCTTGAGCCAGAACAAAACATTACATACTTCTCCCTCACATTAGCTCATAACTCATCCCTTTTGCTATCAAGGTGGAAAAAATTGTGATAGGAGAAACAGGCCTTTTATTAAGAGACCCTGGGGCCCCACAATTCTTTGTGTGGAGCATTCATGCCCCTGTCACCTCCACAGTAGTTTGTGAGCTGTTGAAAGCTCCTCACCATGTCAGGACTGTGTTGTTGCTACTCAGTGGCTGGGACATACGCCACAGTGTGGACAGAGTGAGTCACCGCTGCCCTCGGATAGCACTCTGTGTCTCTGAGGAGCTGGGCTTCAGCTTCGAGGCTGCAATGCCTATCAACATTTCACTAATGTACTGTGTCTTTGTAAATAGCAACAAATCAATTCTAGTAAAACAGAACTTAGTGTTCATGTATGAAAGTTATTATATTATGAAACAGTGTTCATTTATCAAACTGTTTAATGTTTTTAAGATTACAAGAAGCACATTGGAACTTATATACGGTGTTATTATCCTCTCCAAACTGCCCTAAAGAATCATTTGTGATTTTAGTTCAGATCACACCAAACAGGACCTAAATGCTTATCTGCTTTTAGTGGACTGTACTTAATATACCTAAAAAAGTTCAAAAACATAACAGACCATGCCTATGAACAATTGACCACTCATACACACAGTAAGGCTCTTTACATTGCCTGACATTTTGGAAGCCTGACCAAGCTCAAAAGGCCAGCTCCGTATCACACCCCATGAATGCAGGTGTGCATAAGGGAGAAAGGCTGGGCCCTAGCTGCGAGTCTGAGCAGCAGTCTTTGAGAGAGCAATGGCCCTTGTCTTCTTAAACAACTTTTTAACACTGAGTTGAGCATTCAATAGACTGAAGTGCTGGTTTGGAGACTGACTCATCACACCGGCATACATATCACTTCAGGCCAGCCCTCAGCAGGGAAGAGAAAGTTCTGAGGTTGGGGCCTGGGCAGCGAGCACATTGAAACCATGAATGTAAATTAAATGAAGGAACAGTAAGTTTCTTTGCTGGTTTTATTGGCTTGGTCTTTCTTTCCTCCTTGGTCAAGCAGAAGGGCAGAAAGCATATTTTGCATGCAAAATAGTACAAGGATGATGTTTTCTGTGTGCCGAATTTAAGAGAAAATGTCACCACCAATACTGGTGAGATCACTTCGCTACAGTTCCAAGCTGTAGTTGTAAAATATGTTTTCCTGTTCTTCTGTATTTGATTTCTTTATTTTCTTTTGCTCCAGCACAGTGAGGGGTAAGTAACCTGAGATTCAAACTGTAAGATATCAGTTTAACCTGTCAAAGAAAAAAATCAACAATGAAATGGCATTATCTAAAGAAACATATATCCAAACACCCTGCTCTGCATTTTTGTTTAAACACAAAATTACATTGTTGTTAAAACACTAAATTGTGCTAAATGTTGGGGCCTTGTTTGGACCCTGGGTCTTATGTGGTGCACTTGTAGTGTATTTGAACAATTCATGGCTGTTCTCTTGTCCGTTCCTCAGTTACAAAACTACGGAAATGTGTGATATCTGGAATCTGAAAGAATTAGCTAAATGTATAAAATAAATACATTAAATAAAACAATATCATTCCTAGTAAACAATAAAAATAAATTTCCCTCCATCTCTTTGGCATGTATAATTTACCTATAGTTCAGATGATTATGCTAGTTGTAATTTATTCGTAAATTCTGTTTAAGTACGTTCATTTTAAATGGTAGATTAAGTTTGTTCCATTTTACTTTCCGTGCAATATCACAACCAGGAAGCGCGGTGTAGCTCTAAGAAGTCGGGTCTAGGTCGTCAGATGCAACTTTTGACTGCGCTTGTGCTCGAAGACGTGGGTATCGATTGTTCATGCCTGTTTTGATTTTGTCATATTTTCCTCGAGAAAAAGAAGGCACCATGGAAACACAGATGTCCACAAAGACTTAGACATCATCATAATTCATGACCACCCAAGCTTTTGCCATGCTGATTGTTTATAATAAGACTGTCTGATACAAATAGTGATTTTATGCAGCGCAGGAGTTATTTTTAGCTGCTAAGCTGGAAGCTAGCGTAGCCGCATTCAGTAGTGGGCTCTTTTGCTCGGCCCTACTAGCTAGCTAGCTAGCTAGCTAACCTAGGTTACTGCTACTTAACATTACCACCGCGTGAATAATTTTGTATTCCCATTGGTATTTAATTTTATAGTCATTCTTCATAAATTGACGATGGATACAGACAAGTTCAACTATGTGTACAGTTGCGACCTAGACATAAATGTTCAACTGAAAATGTAAGTATTCCTCCTTACACATTGTTTTCATGGCACAACTAAGCACTGGCTAAATGTCTTAGTGCTGGGTTAGCTGATTTGTGAGTAAATCAAGAAGCCCTTAACATAAGCTGATAAGTAGGCCGCCTTAGTAAGCTATCTGATAGCTAGCTAGCGTTAACCAACTGCCTCTAGTTAACCGCGCTGGATGGCTATTTGACAATAATTTACGTTTAGGCTGTTTCTACCTATTGCTAGTTAGCTGGACTTATGTGAATCTTGGTAGCTAGCAGAATGGATGCTTCATATAGCTAATTTACTTTATGGTTTTTGTATGATCTTTTTTATTTATTGTTTCTAACAAGGTCCGTTAGTTCCACAGCTTGTCAACTATAGGTTATTTGCCTTGTTTATTAAGCGAAACTTGACACAGTAACTCACATGAATAATTGTTATTGACTGGAGAGAGAGCATTTGTGTCTGAGGGGCGGCCATTTGTCCACTGACATCATTCACGGTCGGACAGACTTTTGCCCTCGTGCTGTTTTCGTGATAGCCGTTTACGAGCAGATGTGTTCAACGAGGATCAAAAATAAACCGCCTGTGTTTTATTCTTCTACACACCCACATAACGGAACTGCTTCATTTCATTGCATATTTCTATTACGTTCGTCAGTGCAGCAGCTGAAACTCTCGGTACAAATAAACAATCAAAGAGAAGATGTATAGTTCAGTAGCCCGTAATGTACAGTAACAACACAAAGGGAACTCCTGCTCTCTCGTGTTCTCCTAATAAAGCCATTCCTGTAGAGAGTCATATTGTGAAATGATAAACATGACCCTAGGAGTGTTGTTGGTGGTGATCATGATTCTTCTGTGAAGCTTAGATGATTGGAATCTGTTTGAATTTTACAGAGGAAGTTTGGAAGGCAAGCGGGGACAGAAGAGCTATAAGGCTTTGCTGGAAGACCCAATGCTGCGTTTCTCTGGCCTCTACCAGGAGAGCTGCTCAGACTTGTATGTTACCTGTCAGGTGTTTGCAGAGGGCAAGCCACTGGCCTTGCCTGTTCGCACATCTTATAAAGCTTTCAGTACCCGGTGGAAGTAAGTACTTCTTAATACAATTATATCTCACATGAATGTGCATGTGATAAGAAATCAGTCAAATATACTTTGGTGTGTGCCACAAACTATGACCTGGAATTATTTAGGCTTCATTAGTTCTACTTTTTCTCAGTACTCGTAGTTCTGTGCTATGCATTTACAGCGATTGGAAGACTCATATCCAGACAGACTTACATTACTAGTTATGTATGCTTTATTACATTCTAGTCAGTGTGTGTGTTCCCTGGGAATTATAGAACACACGCCCTTGGTGATGGTGACTTGCTTTATCAGTTGAGCTACAGAAAACAGGATTTCCCACATGATTAGTGATAATGCAGAATGGGTTTATATTTTTGCTGAAAAACTCTCTGTATTATTAACATTATTGTATGTGTCTCAAACTCAGAGAAGATACAAAAGCAATAGTCAGTGCATAAGCTGTTCACTGAGTCCAGGGGTGTGTTCTGTTTGTTTGCAGCTGGAATGAGTGGCTGAGGTTGCCGGTGAAGTACCCTGACCTGCCACAGAGTGCTCAGGTAGCGCTCACTGTGTGGGACATCTATGGGCCTGGACGGGCCACACCTGTAGGGGGCACCACTGTCACCCTGTTTGGGAAATATGGGTGAGGGTCTGTCACACAGTCGTGCGTTCCACCCCAACACCACCCACCCCAGCCCCTCGGGAAACGGCTACAAACAGAAGCTATAATCTGTGCAAGTGTTCTTAAAGTTTCCACCCTTGCTTGGTTTTTTTTTTAACTCGCTGTTTTTGTCTCTCTTTCTTTGTCTCCCCCCTCTCCTCATCCCTGTGTCACCCCCTCAGAATGTTCCGGCAAGGCATGCATGACCTGAAGGTGTGGCCGGGGGTGGAGGGCGATGGCTCGGAGCCCACTCGCACGCCAGGCAGGACGAGCAGCACTCTTGCCGAGGACCAGATGGGCAGGCTGGCTAAGGTCAGTGCAGCGGCACACATACGGACAGGCTGCTGTGCTTCAGTGAGGAGGGTCATGAGTGAGTGTTTGTGTTTTATGTGTATAGGAAACATACACATGAGTGTCTGCATGGGGAAGAAAAAAAAAAAGAGAGAGAATGCATTGTGGTGTGTGTGTGTGTGTGTGTGTGTGTGTGTGTGTGGTATGTGAGTTGAACAGGACATGATTTAACTGCTGTCTGTTCCAGGGCCCAGACCTGGAGCTACTTAGTGATGTGAGTACAAGAATAAACACAGGGCAAGAATGATGAATGTGTTCCTCAAGTGTGTGTGTGTGTGTGTGTGTGTGTGTACAGCGTGTTGAATAAATGTGAGCTGGTGTGGTTGTGTTAAGTGTGTGAAGAGGACGTGTTTTAGTGTTCTGCCAGCATTCAGTATGCAAGCAGGGTACTGCACTCAGGGCCTTAATAACCTTCCATAAGCATTTTGACGCACTTTAAAAAACTGATTTCTCTTTTGGAATGCATTCCTCTTTTTGTGATCACATTATTTTAATTAAATAAAAGTTTCCAAGTGTATAAAGTAGAATTGAGCCATAAATTGCAAAATGTCGTCATTAGCACAGTGGCTGTTAAATTACTAACACCATGCAGCCTAGTTGTCAGCCTGGTTGTCTGTTTTTCTTATCAGAGACTGGTGTTCTTTTAAGGAAATCTTGCTAACTATGCTGCACTGGGAGCAGTGTGAACCTTCCTGGTTTGGGTCCAGTTTGTGCTACCACCCACAGAATGATTTGCTTGGCTAATAAGTGAATGCCTGTGTCTATTTGTGGTCATTTGTTGCTGACACACTGATATGCCTTGATTGGCTGAGGGTTTCTATATTGCACAACATGCCTCTTCCGCTGTTGTTTTGTTCTTTTTATATCACACTCACTCAGGCTCACAATTTCCATCTCCGTCCCTTCTTCTGTCTGTCGCTCTCTGTATCTCTCTCTCTGTCTCTCTCTACTTCCTAGCTGACAAAGGCTCATCGTCAGGGCCACATGGTGAAAGTTGACTGGCTGGATCGCTTGACTTTCAGGGAGATTGAGATGATCAATGAGGTGAGACAGTAGTCAAAAAGCTAATGCATAATAATGTGTGACAGGAATAACTATCTAATTATATTGTACTAGAAAACTGCCATTTACAAATTGTTGTTAAGTATCGGTATTTTGTCTACAGAGTGAAAAACGTAGTTCCAACTTCATGTACCTTATGGTGGAATTCCCCAGAGTCAAGAGTGGAGAGACTGAGTACAGTATAGTCTACTATGAAAAGGTTTGCAGACTTTGGCTTCATTTCCAGTGAGCCCAAAACAGCTTTGACAGATTTCTTTTCACAGGCCAGTCTTTTTGCCAAAAAAACCTTTGTGCTGACAACTACCTACATATTTCATAACCAAATTGCAACTGAGATGTTGCTAACCAAGATTTGCATAGTAACATGTTGGTGTTTCTACAGGATGGAGATGAAGCATCACCGTTGTTGACCAGTTCTGACATAGTTAAAGTCCCTGACCCACAGATGTGCATGGTAAGTGAGCTACTTATGTTGGAGAGGCCTGGGGTATTAGCAAGGCAGCACCTCATGCTAAAGAGGATGACACACACAGCTTTGACCTGTGATGTGCTTGTGGTGTAGGAGAATCTGGTAGAGAGCAAACACCACAAGCTGGCTCGCAGTCTTCGGAGCGGGCCATCTGACCACGACCTGAAGCCCAACGCTGCCACCAGAGACCAACTCAACGTGAGTGAGGGACACAAACTCTGACAGAACGTGTGTGAGTGTAAGCGATTTGAGCACCAGGGGTTTTAACGCAGTGCTTGTTGGTGTCTGTCTGCAGATTATTGTCAGCTACCCCCCCACCAAGCAGCTGAGCTCTGAAGAGCAGGACCTTGTGTGGAAGTTCAGATATTACCTCACCACTCAGGAAAAGGTATGTGGGGTGGGGTGCGGTGGGTGCGTGTAACAAGGACATTGGATTGCTTTCAGATGAGAAATCAAAGTAGAAGTGTAGACTTCATAAAGTTCTGCAAAGCACTAGACTTACTGAAGTAATTCTGTGAATTGAATGAAAAAAACGTTGAGAAACACGAGTTCTGTCATTGTTTCAGGATTTATACAGGCAAAAAAGTGCACTCTAACCCTCTGTGTGTGTGTCTGTGTGTGTGTGTCTGTGTGTGTGTGTCTGTGTGTGTGTGTCTGTCTGTGTGTGTGTCTGTCTGTGTGTGTGTGTCTGTGTGTGTGTGTCTGTGTGTGTGTGTCTGTGTGTGTGTGTCTGTGTGTGTGTGTCTGTGTGTGTGTGTCTGTGTGTGTGTGTCTGTGTGTGTGTGTCCGTGTGTCTGTGTGTTTCTCTCTGTCTGGCAGGCCCTGACTAAGTTCCTGAAGTGTGTAAACTGGGCACTACCACAGGAAGCCAAGCAAGCGCTGGAGCTGCTGGGGAAGTGGAAGCCTATGGATGTGGAGGACTCTCTGGAGCTGCTCTCCTCCCAGTTCACCAACCCCACAGTCCGACGCTATGCTGTCGCCCGCCTGCAGCAGGCTGACGACGAGGTGAGGCCGTGGGGGCGGGGTCAAGAGGACACACTATGCTCTGCTTTAACACCAACACAGTCATATATAGTCTAACAGCTAAAACATAAACATAAATCAGCATATTAACAGTTTACTGTTAATACTGTTATTAACAGTTTATACAGTATCTTTCATACTGCTGAGTCAGACTTTACCCTATAATTTCACTTATTTCAGTAGCTAGCTATCTTAATTTTAAAGATAAACAGTTTTTATATCTGTTAAGTCTAACTTTGGGGTACATGGTCCTGACTTGCTTTTAGAGGAGTGTAGGAATTCTCCCTCTGCTCTTCTCTTTATATTTTTTGCTTTGAGAATTTAGTCAGTGAAGTTGCATTGATACCTGACTTATTTCTTTTGCAGTGATTATAGATGTGTGAGAGACAAACAGCTTAGTGCTGTGTTCAGTGAATGACTGGTTCTCTCTGGCTGTGTAGGATCTCCTGATGTACCTGCTGCAGCTGGTTCAGGCTCTGAAGTATGAGAATTTTAATGATATCCAGGGTGGCTTGGAGCCAGGCAGCAAGCGGGAAAGCCAGGGCGGCCTGGGAGAAAGCTCCACCCTCAGCGACCTGGACAGGTGAGGCTGAGCACAGCAGCCAGACACTGTCATTCCTTCACACCATTTCTAAGTGGAACTTTAAAAATGGCGGATCAAATGGGCTAGACTAAATGTTTGTTTATGAGAACGTTTATTTAGCTGTTTTTCAAACCTGTATCAGCATTTATTGTGTGAGTAGCAAAAAAAAACCCAAAAAAACCCTTTAAAACCTAAGTGCCAAATCACATAAAAAGGTAAGAGTAAAACTTTTTAAACTGATGAAATTATGGTTCAGTTCTCAGATTGCATCAGCTGCTATGGCAACCCCCAGCACACAGAAGGGCAAAGAGGTGGCAGATGGAGAAAGCCTGGAGGTAAAAGAGCAGGGGCTGCTGGTGGCGGTGGTGGGTGGTGGTGGGTGGTGGCGGAGGTGGGTAGTGGTGGGTGGTGGTGGTGGGTAGTGGTGGTGGTGGGGGGGGTGGTGGTGGCGGCGGCGGCGGTGGGTGGTGGTGGGTGGTGGCGGCGGTGGGTTGTGGTGGGCGGTGGTGGTGGGTAGTGGTGGTGGGGGGGGGTGGTGGTGGCGGCGGCGGCGGTGGGTGGTGGTGGGTGGTGGCGGCGGTGGGTTGTGGTGGGCGGTGGCGGTGGGTGGTGGCGGCGGTGGGTGGTGGCGGCGGTGGGTGGTGGCGGCGGTGGGTGGTGGTGGGTGGTGTTGGGTGGTGGCGGCGGTGGGTAGTGGTGGGTGGTGGCGGCGGTGGGTAGTGGTGGTGGCGGTGGGTGGTGGCGGCGGTGGGTGGTGGTGGGTGGTGGCGGCGGTGGGTGGTGTTGGGTGGTGGCGGCGGTGGGTAGTGGTGGTGGCGGTGGGTGGTGGCGGCGGTGGGTGGTGGTGGTGGTGGCGGCGGTGGGTGGTGGTGGGTGGTGGTGATGATATTCCTGGTGGAGTGTAAATATCTGTGCACATAATGTGTGTTCTACAGCAAGATCTGTGTACATTCCTCATTTCACGTGCCTGCAAGAACTCAACGCTTGCAAACTACTTGTACTGGTAAGTGTATGTATGTATGTAGAATAAATGCATTTCAGTAACTCTGTGTGCAAATGCATGTGCAAACATGATCGTGTTTCTGATTACTTTAGGAAGTGCTCCAAGGTGTGTGTGTGTGTGTGTGTGTGTGTGTGTGTGTGTGTGTGTGTGTGTGTGTGTGTGTGTGTGTGTGTGTGTGTGTGTGTGTGTGTGTGTGTGTGTGTGTGTGTGTGTGTGTGTAATTATATCCCCCTGTTATCTCCTCCTAAAGGTATGTTATAGTGGAGTGTGAGGACCAGGACACACAGCAGAGAGACCCAAAGACTCATGACATGTATCTGAATGTGATGAGGCGATTCAGCCAAGCTCTGCTCAAGGTAAATGCACACTCAGTGGTTCCCTTGCAGCTGCTATGTGTGTGGTGGATTGCAACCTCTAGTCCTCTACCATAACATGTAAATTATTTTTACAGCAATTGGTAACCTTAAGTTTGTCAGTTCACTGTCATATTCTTTTTCTCTCTCCCTCTGTCAGGGTGACAAGAATGTTAGGGTGATGCGTTCTCTGCTGGCTGCACAGCAGACGTTTGTTGATAGACTAGTACAGCTCATGAAGGCTGTTCAGAGAGAGAGTGGCAATCGCAAGAAAAAGGTACGCCTTGGTACACACACACACAGACAAACATAAACATTTGCGCGTCAGTGTCCTTGTAGCTAGAGTTTTGTCTAAAGGTGTGTTTGTGTGTGTGTATGCATGAATTTGTCTGGCAGACAGAGAGATTACAGACTCTCCTGGCTGATAATGAGAAGGTGAATCTGTGTGAGATTGAGCCCATCCCTCTGCCCCTGGAGCCTCAGGTGCGCATCCGGGGCATTATACCAGACACTGCTACGCTCTTCAAGGTACTGCACGGTCACTCACACCCCCCAGGCCTCAGACTCCGCTCACGCTATATCCAGCTTCAGATTCAATGCTTCTCATTTCTCACAACCATTTTGTTTTTCTTTTTAGTTTTGATTGTAGTTACAAAATCCTTACCCTGTTCCTGTCTATTCCTTCATAAGTCATACTCTCTTGTCGTGCTGTTTTCTCTGTCTCTTCCTTTCTCTATCCCTCTCAATCTCTTATTTTTCTCTGTGTTTCTGGCCCAGAGTGCTCTGATGCCTGCCAAGCTGATCTTTAAGGCTGAAGATGGGGAGCTGTATCCTGTTATCTTTAAACATGGAGACGACCTGCGGCAGGATCAGCTCATCCTGCAGATCATTTCCCTCATGGACAAGGTAAGATGCTCCACACATACCCACACCCACTCACATATGTATACATATAGCTGTCCATTAATTATCTAGTGGTAGCTCAGTGGTTAAGGTACTCTACTGGTAATCAGAAGGTTGCCACTTCAAGCCCCACTGATGTCAAGTTACCACTGTTGGGCCCCTGAGAAAGGCCTTTAACTCTCAATTTCTCAAATTATACTCTATCATAAGTGTAAGATGATTTGGATAAAAGTGTCAGCTAAATGCCGTAAATGTAAAAATGTACATGTGCACGTGTGGCGTAGTGCTGTGCTTTATTTCCAGCTGCTTCTTTGTTGTTTATAGCTGCTGAGGAAAGAGAATCTGGACCTGAAGCTGACACCATACAAAGTGCTGGCGACCAGCACCAAACATGGTCAGTAACACCAGCACCCAACACAGTTAGTAATACTAAATGCAGCAGTTTTACATGAACCAAACAGAGCTTTTTCCGTTTAACGTTGCTGCTTTGTCTCTGTATGCACTCATAGCCCAACTGTGTCTCCATGTGCATTCTCAGGATTCATGCAGTTTGTGCAATCGGTCCCTGTGGCAGAAGTCCTTGCTACTGAAGGCAATATTCAGGTGGGAGTTTCAGTCATTGCTGGGTCACATTCCGTACAGTACACGAGTAACTTCTCAGGGTCATACATTTATTTTATCACTCTTAAAAGCACCAGTATTCACAGTTGGCACAATGACCTAAGGATTTATTGTGTTGAATGTCAGCTTTACACATTTACCTTTTTTGGGGTGAGCCAAATATCAGCTGTGGCTTCTTTTAGACGTGGTTCACCCATTTCTGTTGTTGGATATTTGGCTGCTCATTTGTTTTCTTGACCAGCTGTATGTAGGTGCATCATTAGTTTATTCACAAGATGTTCTACAGTTCACCATACATGTGATATTTGCATTTGGAGTATGTTGCTGTCAAAATGAGGATCAAAAGATTTTCAGTGGTAATAAAGGGGCATTACTGACAGAATCTGGGAAACCGGTATAAACTAATCAGAGCCATAGCTCTGATTAACAATGACTACCCTGGTGCTGTAGATGGCAGCAAGAAGATAAAGTCTGTATTGTGCAGAAGCTGTTTAACTGCTGATAGTCAGCCACATGCCTCAAACCCCGAGGATTCGCCTAGCCTCAGAACCACTGAGCAGGCTTCTCTCTTACTGATCAGAAGTGTGAAAACTGAGTTTCCAGAACTATCACAAATAGAAAATGGTTTCATTATATCCCTATTGGAGCAACACCAGGCAAGCTGTCCATTGTCCTGACATGTTGATGGATCACAGACATCAGTCATCATTTGCAAAGGATTTGTGACCAAGTACTAAACATGGTGTTATTCAACATTTTTAATTTTTCTGTCTACTTATGGACCTTTGATCATGCAAAAGGGCTTTGCATATGTATAGCTGATGGCTGTACATACTCTGACATTAAAGCAATACAACAAAAATACATTGAATGATGAATTTCTGCAGATTTGTCTGAAGTGTTTTGTAAATGGTTCATATTTTGTAGAAATATTTAAGAGCTGACCTTTTACCCCACCTTGCAGAGTTTTTTCCGGAAATATGCCCCCAGTGATAAAGGACCCTACGGCATCAGCGCTGAGGTCATGGACACCTACGTGAAGAGCTGCGGTAAGCTGCCCCTCTCTCCCCAGTGGTCTGTGTTTGATGCAAATTCTGTAGGTAATCAGAAGGCTCTGCTTTTCTACTTTTCTGTTTAATTAACTATTTTCCTGGAACTGTTATGTTTGTTTGCTTACTATGGGTGATCATGAATATCTAAAAATGTACTGAATAGGTTTGTATGTAGTTCCGTGCTGACCAGATGGCAAAAAGATATTGAAATAAATCATACCTTTTTGATAGATGATGATGATGATTAGTCTTGTGCAAATTAGTATGTCAACAGTGTTTGTGACCTGTGGTTTTAGCTTCTGTGTTGTGCATGTGTGGCACATGCCTTGTGTGTATTACAGCTGGCTACTGTGTCATCACCTACATCCTTGGAGTTGGGGACAGACACTTGGACAACCTGCTTCTTACCAAGACTGGTACAGTTCTGCACTATTTCATCTGGGTTCCCTCGTTAATGATACAATGCTATAATGTGTATAGTGTCGTACATTTGCCGATGGCTCCCATGCTCGTGCAGGGAAGTTGTTCCATATTGACTTTGGCTATATTCTGGGACGGGACCCCAAACCGCTGCCTCCACCCATGAAGCTGAGCAAGGAGATGGTGGAGGGTATGGGTGGCACACAGAGCGAACAATACCAAGAGTTTAGGAAACAGTGTTACACTGCCTTCCTGCACCTGCGCAGGTAACACGCACACACACACTCCTGTATCGCCACACCTAAGACAACAAAACATTTGACTTGTATGTTCAGTGTAACTGTATCTCTACTGCTAATTAGATTCTAGCCCAAGGTTTAACCCTAGCCTTAACCATAAATTATTTATAACTACAAGCCTAATTCTAAACCAAACTAACAAAATACACAACCATTTTGGCTCATTTAATTTAAAAATGTGCCATAACATGCATAATTCGTTCATATGTAAATTAATTTTGGTAACTAACAGAAGTCAGCACTCACCACTCTAATAGGAGCCTGTCTTGCCCCTCTTCTCACTAGCCACTTCACTAGGTTTTTCAAACAGCTATGGTTAATGCATTTATGTGGTGGTGTTGCCTTCCAGATATTCTAACCTCATTTTGAACCTGTTCTCCCTAATGGTTGATGCCAATATTCCGGACATCGCTCTGGAGCCGGACAAGACGGTTAAAAAGGTGTGCATGTGTGTTTACATGTGCAATTTGTTCAGTATATTTATGTTGTATTCATGTCTGCTAAGAAACATTTGTAAAGTATACCATTGTGATCTTTTTTATTTTCCACCCAGTTGATTTATGTTCTGTGCCCGCCCCTTCCAGGTACAGGATAAGTTCCGATTGGACCTGTCAGATGAGGAGGCGGTACACTACATGCAGAGTCTGATAGATGAGAGTGTGGGAGCTCTGTTTGCTGCTGTGGTTGAGCAGATACACAAGTTTGCTCAGGTAGCTGACTGTTTTTTTTTTTATATACTCTAAGGCTCTTGTCCCTTCACTGTAATAGTGATACCTGGTGATGTTCTTTGTTGTGACTCTTGGTCTCTATATGCATGCCTTATTTATGTCACATTTATGAAATGCATTTTGTTTTTTTCTCCCCCCCAGTACTGGCGCAGGTAAAGAGGCATGGTCATCTATGACATGGAGAAGTGGACAGATGTTGTCATAGTAACCTAGGCAGGCAAGAACAAATGAGAGTTGAGACAAGGAGAGAAAGAACAGTGCCAAGACCAACTCGGAGTGTGTGCAAACGTCAGTGTTTCCTCCACTGGAAACACTGCAGCTGGGCACTGTTGTTTCTGTAAATATTATACATACTATATGAAATTGTATTGCATTGTTTATGTATTAAAAAAAATCACAGTAAAATATAGAAATTTACAAAGTTCTTAAAGTTGTGGATTCCTCCTTTTGGTTGAGTTTGTATTGAATATATAGAGTTTGTCAGTTTTGTCAATGCAAATGAAAAGTAAGAATGTTCCCACTGTACATTTGACTAAACCAAAATTAGTCAGGAAACATTGATACTGTGCTTTTCAAAAAGAAAAAATTGCTTTATACAAATTAAAGCTATATAGGCTATAGCTGCTGGTATTAACATTTTAGCTTCATCTCATGTTCCTAATTAGCAAAAAGGGAGATGCATAGACCTGGGTATCAGTTTGGTGAGAACAGTGGTTATTTTGAATAGTCATGTGAGGCTCTGGTCTTTAATTTGAGTGAGTCACCCAATGAATGAGTCTACTGCCAAACTGATTCACTATACCCACTAACATCATATTCAATATGTGCTGTACAAGAGGAAAGATGTGGCTAAACATACCTGGACTGTGAAACTAACCATGAGTGATTTTCAAACTAACACAATCCATGTTGATTCTTGAAATTAGTATATTAAAGTCTAAGTGTGATAATCGTATTATAGTATTTAAAACACATCTGAAACTACCCATTATATTTATCCAGAAAACAAAACTAAAAAAAACTTAGAGACATACAGATGACATGAACAGTCTAGTGGGTCCACACTGTCATATCAAGCAGTATAAAGACTCAAACCCAGGGACTTTTTCCTGTAACACTTCACACTCTCCCCTGATTTTTCTCTGTATATTTTTCAGTGCTTTCTCTCGCCTTTGTCAGCATGTTCTGCTCAGGTCTGTGGCTTGTGGCTTTATTAAAGCAGCACTTATTTCCCCTTGCTATCGCTCCCTCCTTTTTCATTTTGGTCAACTTGAAACTTGACATTTAAAACACCAGGCTTTAGCGAGGCGAGACCAGGCATCTCTGTTTTTGATTTACACATTGCATAAGTTGTTGATGGAATAATTTGCTTCATGCCTCACAGAAAGGTCATACTGGCACAAAACCATAAACCCCTCGCCTCTCAAAATACAGAGTAGCAAATTAACTGCATTTTCCACCAGTTTAATTAGCATGAAATGAGGCCAAAGTAACCAAAGCCCCCCCTCCCCCCCCCAAAAAAAATTAAATACACAAGAAAACAATAATTGCAATTAAATCCATACACATCAACGATGCTTAGCCAGTGCCATGAGTGCTTTTCTAATTTCTTAGAGACTATTCTACTTCAGTCCTTCCAGAAAAAATGGCTGCATCAGCAAATCACTGTTCATGTAAGGCCAGTGAAACATCACATAGATCAGGGAGGAAAGGAGAGGGCTGAAAGCACATGCCTCACTCACGCCTACCCAAAAACTAACGAGTCCACAGGGGGTTAAAACGGCATGTGAGAATTTATAGCAGCCTACCGGAATGAGTCACACCAGTGAGCAGGGGGGGGGGGGGGGGTTATCCCAAAATCAACATCAAATCTGGAGTCCAATAACCCCTGAGCAGCCCTTTCCATTTCACCATTTATTTGATTTATTCACACATAAAATAAGATATACAAGGTGGCATAGACTGGCACACAAAATGACTCCAACTGCACAGGGTTGTGCTAGGCAGCCTCAGAAGGGTCCTTAAAGAAGTGAGTTTGGTCTCAGGCACTGATTAGTGAATTGTATAAAAACTGTGGGGAACAATACTTAGAAATCATATCCCAAGGCTTCAGGTTTTCACTTGAAGTATATCTGGGTTTAGAGCAGTAGGCAATACTATAGCTAGAATGCCTGGTGGGATTTTAAAACAGCCTGGATTAAAGTTAGTAGAGGATCAAGATAGATCAAGTTTGAGTAGGAAAGTCAGAACATGAGTTTGATATCAGAACTCATGTTCTGTTCTGCCGGATATCCAGCAGCCTGTGCATGCGTATCATGGTCGCCGTTCAGGTTCATAAGCAAACTGGGTAGGTGATGAAGCTCCGCCTCATCCCCCTGTGCCCTGGCCAGTCTGACGGAGCTCAGCGGGACCCCTGGGAGACCCAGAGGAAGGGAATCTGCATGAGCCGGCTCCCATAGCTGCACAAACTCCGGTCCTTCAGGCGGAGATGAACCACCATCTGTCTCCAAGTCTCCAGTCTCTTCATGGTCTCCAGGGCAGGCGCTGTGCTGGAGCAGCGGCGAAGCGTAGTACCCAGCGCCTAGGCTTGAGGAGGGCTCTTGGTGTGAGTCGGGCTCAAAAACTACCATGTTGGAGAGGGAGATGATCGAGAGATGGCTGAGAACATGGCCCTCTGCCTCCAGGGATGGCCGTCTCAACTCACTCTCAAATGGGTCCTCCTGGTTCACACTCTGAAGAGCCAACTGTGCACATCATGCGCACACACACATACACAATAAGAATTATCCAACATTACACTGTGCCAATATTCTTGACACTCTGGCTAAAGAGGAATAAATATTTTTGAAGACCAGGCACAGAGCCAACATCTCAATTAGTCTAATTATGTTTTCACTGAACCCCAAAGCCCTCAGTACCAAGTAAGTAGAATACAGTACCAGAGATTTAGGGAGTGTGCTGTCAGATGAGGCCCACCGGATCCCCAGCCCACACACAGCAATGAGAAGAAAAGTAATGAGCACACCACTCAGTCCCAGCACAACCAAGTTCAGGTTCTCTGGAAGCAACACAAACACAAACACACACCTTGAAGTAAAAGTCCTGTTTTGGCAGTCTTGGGCTACCCAAGAAAACCCATGTCACCAGTACGAACGCTTTTAATACGGTCAGAAAATGAGGAAGAACCAAGAATGCAAGTGATCCCCGTGGGGGCGAAGAGTCCAGCTCACCCAGCACAGGCACATAAACACACTGCGGACGGGAAAAGGGGGAGGAAGCGGTGGAGACCACCACACAGTACTCCTGACCCGGAGTGAGCCAAATAAACTCCACGCTGAAGGGCCCGCCCTTCTGCACCAGCTCAGTGCGAGTCTGGAAGAGAAACAACAATCAAAGGCAAAGAAGAAGAATGACAGAAATAAGTAGAACCCAAGCACAAAAAAAAAAAAAATGCAGATTTATTTTGAAAATCATTCTGACAAATATTTGATATTTAATTATTTAATGACATTTATATGCACCAACAAAAACTATTTATATGTATATTTCTTGCATGTAAACCCCCCCCCCCCCCCCCCACACACACCTCCCCCCCCCAACACACACAGAGAGTCTGTGTCCTGACTGGCTGTCCTGCTGGCCACACCTGCATGTGTGCGCTTATAATTCACTGAAATGTTTCAGCATGAAAGCAGATTCAAATACTGTTAAGCTATACGAGTCCATCTGCAGTACAGGCAAAACCGAAATCCAGTTTCTCCATAAGTGCAGCTGTTCACATGGGAAAGAAACACAAGTAGACGATTCTAGGTGAGTAACTGCAGTGTACTGTAGCAAGAGAATCAAAACTGTGAATTGTAAACTGTGACTAGTAAGAGAGTCAGAATTGTGGTAAAGTACGGTTTCCAGAGAAACTGAACATTTCAGACAGAAGTACTTCATCAGCTGTGCAAGCAAAGTGTTTCTGAATTAGTAGGAGGAGGAGCCAGTTTATATGTACATAAGTAGACATTTAAATAATAGCATTCATTTCATGTGGTAAAGTTAATTGATTTAAACATCCACTTTTCATATATAAATTGGGTCCTCCTACTACTAGTTCAGAAACACTTTGCTTGCACAGCTGATGAAGGACCTCTGTCAGAAATGTTCTGTTTTTCTGGAAAAACTGTATTTTGCCACAACGTTGAATCTCTTATTACAGTACACTGCAGTTACTCACCTAGAATCTTCTTTAGACAGACACACACACACACACACACACACACACACACACACACACACACACACACACACACATCTGAAGACACTTTGCTATCACAGCTGTTAAACATTTGTCTGAAACAGTTTCCCAATTCTCGGAAAACCTTGTGTTTGTGAACAGTTCGGTGCAGTACACAAAGATTCATGAGAAGTCCATCAGCTGTGCAAGCAAAGTGCTTCATGTGCCCCCTGGACTCGATCAGCGGAGGAAAAGAGGACAGCAACCGCGTTCAGCACCTGAGCGTCAGACGCATTGTGCTTGTTGTAAAGCCACAGTGTGGTGTTCAGCTGCAAAAAGTCAATGACGGAGCAACATCTCAGAGCGGGCGTCTGCTCCCAGCAAGCAGCTGCAGGAGCACAGGGGAAGGCCACCTCCACCCAGATCCTGCGCTCCTCCAGGGAGATGGAAATAGAGGGAGGGCTGAACCTTCCATTTTCTGGAGCCAACCAAAGCGCCATACATCAGTCTTACATCATTAAGTGATATAATTTCTTAATCCTTATACTGACATTTGAGCACGCATTGTAAAGATCATCTTTTTTACACACACACACACACACACACACACACACACACACACACACACACACACACACACACACTGTGTGCTTGTGCAAAAATTGTAATGAAGTACACAAGGTTTACAGAACAACAGGATGGTTCAGAAGTTATATTAGCATACTGTAGTTAAAGATGTTGTTATAGATGTACTGTAGTTAAAGTTGATAGTAAAAATTGCAGTGTAGTACACAAATAATTGTTTGCACAGCTAATGAAGGACCTCAACCTGAAATGTCCTGTTTCCTCAAAAACCTTGTGCACGTCACTGCAATTTTTATTACTTATACACACACCCAGTGATTAACAGTCTTCAATAAACTAAAAAAAAAAAACAACCTAGTTGTAAAATTTGCAAAAGGTCATAGTAGTACTATTATGGCAGGATGATAAAAATGATAAAATGACCGTCTTAAACATGTTCTTCACAAGCCAGACTGTTGAGTAAACAGCATGTTACAGCAGCCATACTGCATGGTCCTGAAGCATACGCACGGTCTTTAAGTGGGTCGCAGGATACAGATTCTGTCCATAGCAGGTCCTCAGAACTGTAGCCCAGACCCACTCTGATGTAGTTATACACGTCAAAATCTGTTATGCCCTGAGATACATCACAGCTACTGACGAAGATCTGGAAACAGCTTGATACATTCTGCCACTCTTCTCTGCAAAACGCACACAAAACACAACAAACGTACATACGCATCTCATTTCACAGAACAAAAATAAATAAATACATCTACACATCTCCATGCTAAATACAATTGATCTCCACTTCCACAAAAAAAAAAAAAAATCTAAATTTTTCATTCTCTTCTGAGAACAGCCTAGAAACAAAAAAAGGGCTTTTTCCATTTGAGACGTGAGTGGCAGCTGAGGTACGCATGCACATACAAACCACAGGGAGAGTGCCTACACTGTGGTTTCAAGTTAACCCATGCACCAAGTTTCATCTTCAAGCCCAAGGTGCAGGTTATGCTTTAGCTCACACCCTGTCCTGTCCAGGTGCTCATGGGCTCTTCACACATGCAAGTATTGAACAGCCTCATGCGAGTTTTGTTTTGCTGATGGTATGTGGTTTGGTATAGCACTGCCATACTCACTGGGTTGATCTTATCTAAATCACTTCCAGTGATCAAAGTTATCAGTTTTAGAATGAAACCATGATTAGCGTACACACACGCACACACACACCCTTGAGCCTTTGTCTGAACAGTGAAGGCTGTGTCAGAGTTGACATCAGGGCAATTCCACTGCAGGTGACAGCCTAAATCCTGAATGCTCACATTGAGTGTGCAAGAAGAAAGCAAGTGACCTAACACACACACACACACACACACACACACACACACACACACACACACACACACACACACACACACACACAATCAAAAATATGTAAACTAAAATGTAATCCTCAAGAAACTAGACCTTGTGAAAACATTGTATGAACACTAATAAAGTGCAGGGTTCATTTCTAAACACAGGTCACTTGACACAGGTCATTTGTACACCAAGGACGAAACCTCCCTCACCTTCTGTGTGCAGCCACAGGCCTGGGAGAACAGACGAGATCAGCACAGCTACACAGGAACATTGGAAATGGAACATTTCATCCAAATATCAGACTTCAATTCAGATATTAAACTTCTTCAAACTCAGACACAGCTTGCTCAGCAGAGAGCGGGCCTGTGAAGCAGGTTAAATTTTCATAAAAACCCTACCAGCACTTACCTGAAATGAAAAGAGGAATAGCATGGGGTTTTGCCCATCTCACCGTAATCAGGATGTCAGCCATGATGATAACCACAGTGAAAGGGCTCAGAGCAGAGTCACAGAAGTGTCAGCACATCAGAGAAAGAGAGAGAGTGTGTGAGACAGGACAAGAGACTGATACAGAGAGTAAGTGAGAAGACAAGAGACACAAAGGGAGAGGAGGAGGCTGCAAGAGACAGACAGAAAGACGGACACAACAGCTCTCTCTAGTGGTCTTAGTTACAAAAATTAGGCACCAGTTATGTTTTAATGTCATTTAATTTCATTAATAAAATACATTTTGGCTTTTTTACATTCTCAAACCTTTTTTATGAAGCTCAAAAGAACATGACCATGACAACAAAAACATATCAAGTGCCATTGCAGAAAGATCAGACAATAATAGTCAATACATAAAGTAAAATAAGTTACACACACACACACACACACACACACACACACACACACACACACACACACACACACACACACACACACACACACACACACACACACACACACACACACAAGCTAGAGCAAAGTAACCAATGTGCAGCACCTCCTTAGTTCATGGTCGATATCAACAGGTCAACTGTGGTATCAGAACATCAGAGTAATCATTTTTACAACAATTCTCAGTAACACATGCAGGGACTATAATGTCCCAGGGGTCAACAGGCACATTTAAGAAGTTAGAAGAATGGGTCATTGTGATTGGATCACCTCTGGAAATGAGCCCACAAGCTCCACCCTATAGCATTAAATCGACACTTGTGTGCTACGTGATATGCTGTAGGAAGCTTGGTTCTGATCTCTGGTTCTGATCAGGTGGGCAGTGCTGTCCACCATTCGGCACTAGCCTTATGTCTCGGTGCCAGGCAAGACTCGACCCGGCTCGGCAGGAGAAGGTGCCGACCCGCGGCACAGGAGTCCGCTTTTGGCCGGATCCCTGTTCAAGTTCCTGTACAGGTTCTGCCGTGCTCGGCGTGAACACATAGAGGGGAACCTGAACCCTGCCAGGCAGCAGCCAGGACACGTAACGACCTCTTCCTGCTCCGGAGGGGTCACAGGCGTCACAGCACCATGGAAACCATTGGCCGGGAAGTCCAGGGGCTGAAGTGCAAGGGCTGGGCTGTTGTTGTTGTCTAAATCAGATAATGGGGGCAAGTTAGGAGGCCCGTTTGATATGGGGGGGCTCCAGCCATTTGGGAAGGGATTGGGGGAATCGGGAATGATGCAATCTGATGCATCTGGGGTGCTGGCGCAATCCATAGTCTCCTCCACACTTTCCTCTGTCAGTCTGTCTATAGACATTAACTCAAAATCTACAGGGAGACCAGAGTCATCAGCTATAAAGCCCTGATCGTTCCTCCTCTCCTCAGTGTCCTCCTCTTTCCATTGCTTTCCCATTCCCAGTTCTTTCTCGCTGGAGTCTTCCCCTCGTTCATCCGATTCACTGAGAGAGTGAGAGAACACGCAGTTTGACCGGTATAGAGCATGAGGGGATTCAACTTCACTTGAAACACTGATGTTTATGCCACCCTGGATGTGTGTGTTCATGACACCCGAGGCATCTGTGTGAATGCTGAACACACTTTTGTAATCAAATTCAGTGTACGTGCTCAATACACTACCCCTCTCCATGTGTGATAAGTGACCACAGGGAGAAGGGTCCTCCTCAGTTTCAGGATCCACTACACTTGGACTGCAATAGTGTGACTCGCACTCACTATTACTCTCCTGCAGCTGGATGACTTCCTGTGTGCAGGGCAGCGATTGGCAGCGCCTGTGGAGGCGGAGTGGGGCTTTCCGACAGTGGGTGGGGCTGCATGGATCAGGGGGCGGGGGCAGTGTGAATGTGAGAGAGATGACAGATTTGCTGGGCGTGTCAAAGAGTTTGATGCGTCCTCCGTTGAGGTCATGGCGCTGGGAGAAGGGGTTGACCCGCGCTGGGGTTCCGGAAGCAGGGAGGACTGCATGCGAGGGCAGCATGTCCGACTTGCAGCGGGACAGCTGGCTATGTGCCGGGATGTCCAGGGACGATGTCCTCAGGCCTGGTGATGGTCTACTATGGGAAAGAGGCTCTGACCAACAGAAGAAGCAAAAAAAATATATGTTAAACATAAGTTATCCATGATCTGTGTGGAATGAACAAACATTACATCCAAATCCCACACTGTGGAAGACAAGTTTGAAAGATTAGACATTGGTGTTTACTCAGAAGTGAGGTCAAACCCCCCACGACATACTCTGCGATCTTTGAAACCAATTTAGTTGATTTACACTTCCTGTTATAATGACAAAAAAGGAAGGAGGAGAACAGATTTTTGTTGGCGTACCGACGTATTGCGCTGTCTGCCCTTTCTGGTGCTCATCACTCATTCTCTCCAATTCCACCACTATGACACTAAAAGGGGGACGACTCTGGGCTCGCATCTGAGAGGGGTGGTAGAGAGTGCAGAGGATGCTTAGCCCCAGTGAGACAGACAGAGAGAGACAGACAGAGAGAGACAGACAGAGAGAGACAGACAGAGAGAGACAGACAGACAGAGACAGACAGAGAGAGACAGACAGAGAGAGACAGACAGAGAGAGACAGACAGAGAGAGACAGAGAGAGACAGACAGACAGACAGAGAGAGACAGACAGACAGACAGAGAGAGACAGACAGACAGACAGAGAGACACAGAGACATAGAGACAGAGACATAAAGACAGAGACATAGAGACAGAGACATAGAGACAGAGACATAGAGACAGACAGACACTTACACTACAGCAGGTGACTGCTAGATTGAAGAATGCAGAGGGACAGTCTTCTACCATGTGCTTAAATGCTCCAACGTCAAGACCAAAGTCCTGCACAGAGAAAAAAAAAAAAAAAAAAAAAAAAAAGTTGCCAAATATATGCTCATTTCCTTACAAAGTTGACAGGGTACAGATAGAACACAGGGTACACATAGAACATTAGCAATCACTAGAGGGCGCCAACATGCATACTAGAGTCTGCAGTTATACAGTTGTACCTAATATGGGTACACACAATAAAAATTAGGCATTAAATGTAGTTGTTGACAGTTTCCTATTCAATGGTTCTCACTTTCATAAGGAATTCTAAGACATTACATAAAAGACACCAAAAGCAATGAGGCTGCTTTCACTTGTGTACAAAAGTGAATAAAACTCTTACATTGTCTCCTTCTCCATCACGCCCACACACACCCACAATGCTCGGAAGCACAGACATGCCCACATACACGCGGACACAGACACGCTGCAGATGTGTGCGTGCAAGCCCGCACACATACAGGCTGTTATTGCTTTACAGAGTAAGGCCTGGACAGCAGTGCACTTTGGCAGTGCAATTCCTAATATAGAGCAGGTATAGACAAATTATATCGGCATTCAATAATATCCAGCAATAGGAAGATGACCTTAACCAGTCAGATGCGTCAGCAAACTGCTTTATCAAACTTCTTGCATTATGAAATGCAAAAGGCTCAACATGTCAGGCTTATAAAAGAATGCACCAAGTAAGTCACAGCCGTAAGAAAAATGATTAGACGAGTAAGCCATCATGTATGGCATATTAAGAATTTACTTAGCAGATTCCTACATGCAACACAAACTTAAGATGCACAGCAAATAAACAGGGAACGACTAAAAACTCCACCTTGATGGAGATTTATGTTTGGGTTCATTTTGTTGCAGTCAAATCCCAGCCAACTGCCTGTGTAACAGGTCCCTCCCATACAGACACCTCCACCTGTTGCTGTGTCTGTTCAAACTAGACGCAGACTCAGAACAGATCAGCAGTGCTGGCGCTCCATCACAGTTCTGGAAACGCTCACCAGGCTACTGAACTAGATTGCAAAAGAGAACCTGCAAATCTTCCTTCCATACAAGAACAGTCACGCGCTCAAGAATTCCTGCTTACTGATGGCACTGCTGGCGCAGCTAAAGCTCAGCTGAAGGCTCACCTCTGCAACTGAGAAGCATGCCTTGGGATTTAGTGTACCTCTGTGCGGGGCAGGAAGTCTGGATCTGCTTGTATTCGGCCGATGATCTCACAGAGGATGATCCCATAGGCAAAAACATCCACCTGGTTGAAAGATGAAAAATAACCGCTTACTAAAGAGGAGATGGATTTGACAGTTCAAGTCATATTTAATGAGCCTTAAGCAATGCATGAATAATGTTTTCCAGGGATTTACAAAATCAAGTGGAACAGGAAGAGGAACACTGGCTAATCCCACCTTTTCATCGTACTGCTCTCCTCTCAGCACTTCTGGAGCCATCCAGTAGGGGGAGCCCACGATGGTCAAAGGCTCCTTCTGTGTCCCATCACTGAGAGAAGAGGAAGTTGGAGGCACTAAAAACTTTGAGCAAAGCTACACTGAATATAATGCCATTTTCTGAAATGAATGTGTTTTATGTGTTCTATGATCATCTTGTTGGTACATGTTTGTGTTGGAAAGCTAAATAAATGGAGGAAATGGGGAAGTGCAGTGTGCTGAATGTTGCTTCCTCAGGGCTATTTCTGTCTGGTACAATAACAGGATATAAACAGAATAGGAAAGATGAAGTGATGGAGGAGAGGAGAAGAAAAAGGAAGAAAGAGGGGAAACAGATCATTGAAGAAGAGAGAGTGAGCGAGAGATGGAGAAAAACTGAGAAAGCGCAAGAGGAAGAGGAGCATGCTTGTGTTAAGTGTACCACAGCCGCAGTGTAAACACCATTTGGGGAAGTGCTGATCAAGGCACAGAGCCTGCTACGAGTCAGCAGCAGTTTGCTGGAATAGTTTGACCTTATTAGGAGAGTTTTCCAAAAAGCTAATTCCAAGATATCACACACACATGGCTGTCACTTGAGACACCCTTAAATTATGTATACAGTCAAACACCTGTGAATCAACGATGATTTTTAAAAATAAATAAATAACACGCAACAATTCAATACATATTCTAGCAGTAGGAGCACTGCCACGTAAGCACACATGCACGTGCGCACACACACGTGCATGCACAGTAACCTAAGCCAAACACACTGAGGGAACACAAATACAGAACGGAAACAGAGGCACCACCACCACCAGCAACACACACACACACACACACACACACACACACACACACACACACACACACACACACACACACACACACACACACACACACACACACACACACACACACACACACACACACACACGTGTTTAGCAACAGTACTATACAAGCGTGTGCACATATTCGATGGAGAGATAAAGGTGAAGGCTGAAAATGAACAGTGAGCAAGGCCACATCACAAATGTCACGGTCATAAAGCACCCTGTCCCATTCTTCCCCTCTGACAGGCTCACGCTTCAGACATCCAATCAGAGCACAGAGCCGGTGTCCCTGCATCCCCCCCCAGCTGTGCATCTTGCTGCCCCTCTACCTCCACCTCTCCGTGTGTTCAGTGATAAAGCTATTCCCTTTCTATTCCACTCAAAGCAACAGTGAGACCACAAAGCAATTTACTGACCTGTAATCAGGAATTTTCTCTGCAAGGCCAAAGTCCCCAACAACAGCAGTGCAAATACCATTCTCCCAACGCACCAGACAATTCTACAGACACATATGGGGGAAAAGAAAAAAAAAGTACATTACTGTGCACGTGTGTGTATGCATATGAAACATTGTCTGGGTGAAGAGGTGCTGCAGGCCTGTGTGTGTGTGTGTGTGTGTGTGTGTGTGTGTGTGTGTACCTTTGATGTGAGGTCTCTGTGGAATATGCCCTTGCTGTGTAGGTACTGCAGTCCTCTGGCAATGTCCAGGCCAAGGCTCATCCTCACAGCCCAGGACAGGTACACATCACTGCCCAAGAGCTGCTCCAGGTTACCCCCATTCATGTACTACACACACACACAGACACTGACTGAAAGATTACAAATATGGAAAATGTTTACCTCTGCATAATCTTGATACAGAACTTCCTACCCCCATGATAACACTTCTCTTCAAACTGAGGTTGTGAAATGCCATGTGATGTGTCATTTACCACTGCTTCTGCTTTCTAGCATGGTGTCAAATGGTTTTGCAATAAAAAAGTACCTCAGTGAGAGCATGAAGATGTCCCTCATGCACACACACTCCGAAAAACCTGAGGAAATGTGCACACACGCACAAACACAGTGAGAGAGAGAATACCATAACTGAAAGGAGGCAAAACCAACAAAAACAATTTTTTAAAAAATCCATCAACAAGTTCTTGCAGGAATGGCCAAGCATAGATGTGTGAAAACACATCAAACGTACACACTTCAAAATACACAGCACTACAAGCTGTAGCAGGTAAAAGAGATTTCATAGTGCCAACTCAAGCCAAACTAAGGCAGCCCATCCCAGACTAACTCCTGCATGTGACAGGACGCCCTAGCAACCTCCACACCATTCCACTAGAGCGTGACCAAACCAGTCCCCTGCAAGCCATGGCAACAGCAGGCTTCTGACTCAAAACACGAGACAGAGATGAAAACGCATCGTCACCGCCACCACAGCCATTAATGCCTTGGTCAGAGGCTGGCTTAAAAACGCCAGTGGCTAACTGTCAGCAAAACGTCCAGCAAAGTATATGGGTCTACAAAAACACGTGTGCGTGGATTTATTATATTTTCTATACGTAAAGCGTCTGTGGGGCAGCGGACGTTTGTAGATGCGGACATAAGCAACGTGGAGGACAGACCTGAGGATGTTGGGGTGACGGAGGCGGTTCATGAGCTGCACCTCTTTCAGCATGTTTGCCCTGTTACTGGCCAGAGTGTTCATCTTCAGAGCCATGACCTGACCAGTGATCCTGTGCTTCACCTAGAGAGGAGAGAGAGAGAGAGAGAGAGAGAGAGAGAGAGAAAGAAATGAAGCCTGCCCTTGACAGACACTTGAAAAGCAGCCAATCTTCCAGTCTACTCGTGTGTGGACCAAATACACACATGTCCACAGTGCAAATACACACTGTTATCCACATTAGCCTAACCCTTGAATGTGCCACTGCATCATTCCTCAGAATCACTAAAGAAATGTCCATCCTGTGTGAGGCAGCATGGAAGTCCTTGGCAGACTCAGCCTAGGTACCTAGGCGCATTGATCAGAGCCGTGTTTTCAGTACACGCCTGCAGGAGAGGCCACACACTGCAATTACATGACCTGACAGGTCAGAGCTACACACTGCTGCTAGTATGCACGCACACATGTGCCAGTCAAACATCCTGCACTTCTGATGGGGGAGGAGCTTGTTGTGAGCACATTTATAGTCGCTGCCTGAGTGTGTGTAGTAGCCATCTGTGCATTTGACGGAAGACGTCCCGTCACCACCTCATCCTCTCCCACCACCACCACCACCACCAACAATCCCCAATTAACCTGATCCAGGTGCTGAAGGCCTCCTAAAGCCTCTGAATAGCACAGTCACGTGTGCTAGGATGGCCTCAGGATAGCACGGTCACGTGTGCTAGGATGGCCTCAGGATAGCACGGTCACGTGTGCTAGGATGGCCTCAGGATAGCACGGTCACGTGTGCTAGGATGGCCTCAGGATAGCACGGTCACGTGTGCTAGGATGGCCTCAGGATAGCACGGTCACGTGTGCTCGGACAGCATGCAGAGCCAAAGCTGCAGTAGGATGGTACAGCTTGAGCAGCTTACACTTCCTCACCTATTGAATTTTGTCTCATGGCCACTAGAAATTGCTGAGAAAAAAAAAAAAGTAATTAAAAAAAAAAGTAATAATAATAAAATAAATTAAAAAAAAAAAAAAAAAAAAAATCAACATTTAGAGATGTATGAGCTCATGAGCCTTGGCTGTGCTCAGATGTGTGGCGATAAAAAAGCCTGCCCAGAACTGTTTTCCTCAACACGCCTCCAGCACTCGGTTCACACACACACACACACACACACACACACACACACACACACACACACACACACACACACACACACACACACACACACACACACACACACACACGATGACGAAGGCAGCGGCTCTGAGACTGTATAAAGCATTAGTGTGCAACACTTCTATTCGTGTGCTCATGCACCGACTGACCGACTCCAGTCTGTCTCTTTAGGTCATGTTACATCTGCTTGCGAACCCTAGAGTAGAAAATCAAGTCTAGCAGTTTTACAGTGGAGAGGACCGTGTGCGGCCCCAACAGACCACATCAGTAACAAGCTATACCAGACTCCACTTTTACTGAATGCATACGAGGCCCATCATCATGCGAAATCAACCAATACAACACTATTTGCTTTTATAGGACAGCAGGTCTGCACAGGGGTGGTGTGTACATGTCCGGTCTTATCAAACTTAAACACAGCCTAAGTGCAGTATTTACATTCCTTGGCCCAGGTACTTCAAACACCCTGAAAGCTCAGTGTGCATGTGAGAACAACATCCACCAACCCACTAAAGGTTAAAGACTGACAGCCACCCAGACTGCCTTACAGAAACACAGACACTTCCAGGCAGGGAGAAAAGGTCAGGTCTGTGCAATAAAAGTGCTGAGTGATGACAGAAGGCAGGGGAAAATGAGAGTGATTTACATGATGTGTACGTGTTTGACATCACGTGTATTAAAGTATGTGTGAGAGTATTCAGTAAGTGTATATATGCTTTATTATACATGTTCAATTTCTTTTCTTTTCCCCCTCTCTTTCTCCAATTTTAATCTGTTAATGGTTTTGGCAACAGCTGTTGATCACAATGGATGCCAATAAAGCAATTTGAGAGAGAAAGAGAGAAAGAATGAGAGAGAGAGAAATGAGAACATGATGTCTGACCATACTGCTCGTATTGCAGGTCTGCACTGTGTTTAGGGCTGCCCAGATCAACGTGTGGGTCAGGGCTCAGTGTTCCTCGGACGTCAAGTCTCAAGTCCGGCTTTCTCTGATGGCCAAACAGTCCTAGTGCTCCCAGCAGACAGACAGAACCAAGTGACCATGCAGACAGTGTGAAAGCTCTGGGTCAGTATGGCACTCACTCTGCAAGTGCAGAATGTTTAGTCTGAAGCAGAGAGTGTTCTGGACAGCACAGCATCAACCCCACCCACACTACATGTACTGTAATGACAATACACTTACTGGCAGGCATGTGTGCGCACTTGTAAGACAGATGGAACTGCTGGTGCACCATCCCCTCCTGCCCAGACACATGTATGCACACTCACGCACGATCCTTTCACCTCTTGCATGTGTAGTTTAGGCAACACAAACAGGGTGGAGAAGGGTGGAGTTGTGTCCTGTAACTCTTAAGTAAACACGCCAGTTAAACCTGGGCTGTCCAGCCCTGCTCCTGGTAACGTACACTCTGTGAAGTTTAACTAAAACTAACACACTGCAACATACACTCATGGAGACTTCATGAGATCATGACCTCTAATAGGCAATAGTTCTGGGAAGCTCTGAAGGGAAGTACACCTGAATTGCATAACAGGTGCAACACACCTACATACCCACCCACCCCCACACCTAGGCCCGCATGCTAATTTAGCCAAACACACAGCATGCACTCAAGACAAGGGGTAAAAACTATACACAAATTTTACCCCCCACACCCATTTACTTTTAGGCAACAGAGTAGTGCATGTCCAGACAAGAGCGAGCGAGAGAGACAGACCACAGGCAAAAAGACACACACTAAAGAAGGGAAAAATGCACTGTCACAACAGACTTCAATTCATGTCACAACTAGCCAACAAATGGATTTAACCCGAAATCTCTCCTGCTAATC